>NW_027275369.1:0-60584 GCF_030028105.1 Mobula birostris
GCCGGTTATAATCTCCTCTCCGATACACACTCCCATCTCCACCTGAGATTCACTCAACCAACTGGTACTATCTCTCTCCCTGTACACCCTCTCATCTCCAACTGAGATTCACTCAACAAGCCGGTATATCTCTCCCCTGTACACGCCCTCATCTCCAGCTGAGATTCACTCTACTAGCCTGGTATATCACTCTGCTGTACGCCCTCTTCATTTCCAGCTGAGATTCACTCAGCCAGCCTGGTGTATATCTCTGTTGTACGCCCAATCATCTCCAGCTGGGATTCAATCAGCAGCCAGTTTATCTCTCTCCTGTACGCCCTCATCTCTCCAGCTGAGATTCACTCAGCCAGCCGGTGTATCTCTCTCCTGTACGCCCTCTCATCTCCAGCTGAGATTCACTCAGCCAGCCGGTGTATCTCTCTCCTGTACACCCTCTCATCTCCAGCTGAGAATCACTCAGCCAGCCCGGTGTATCTCTCTCCTGTACGCCCTCTCATCTCCAGCTGAGATTCACTCAGGCAGCCCTGTGCATCTCACTCCTGTACGCCCTCTCATCTCCAGCCGAGATTCACTCAGCCAGCCGGTGTATCTCATCTCCTGTACGCCCTCTTCATCTCCAGCTGAGATTCACTCAGCCAGCCGGTGTATCACTCTCCTGTATGCCCTCTGATCTCCAGCTGAGATTCACTCAGCCAGCCGGTGTATCTCTCTCCTGTACACCCCTCTCCATGTCCAGCTGAGATTCACTCAGCCAGACGGTGTATCTCTCTCCTGTACGCCCTCTCCCTCTCCACCTGAGATTCACTCAACCAGCCGGTGTATCTCTCTCCTGTACGCCCTCTCATCTCCACCTGAGATTCACTCGAGCAGCCGGTATATCTCACTCCTGTACACACTCTCATCTCCACCTGAGATTCACTCGACCAGCCGGTATATCTCTCTCCGATACACACTCCCATCTCCACCTGAGATTCACTCAACCAACTGGTATATCTCTCTCTCTGTACACCCTCTCATCTCCAACTGAGATTCACTCAACAAGCCGGTATATCTCTCCCCTGTACACGCCCTCATCTCCAGCTGAGATTCACTCAGCCAGCCGGTGTATCACTCTCCTGTATGCCCTCTGATCTCCAGCTGAGATTCACTCAGCCAGCCGGTGTATCTCTCTCCTGTACACCCTCTCATGTCCAGCTGAGATTCACTCAGCCAGACGTGTATCTCTCTCCTGTACGCCCTCTCCTCTCCACCTGAGATTCACTCAACCAGCCGGTGTACCTCTCTCCTGTACGCCCTCTCCTCTCCACCTGAGATTCACTCAACCAGCCGGTGTACCTCTCTCCTGTACGCCCTCTCATCTCCACCTGAGATTCACTCGAGCAGCCGTATATCTCACTCCTGTACACACTCTCATCTCCACCTGAGATTCACTCGACCAGCCGGTATATCTCTCTCCGATACACACTCCATCTCCACCTGAGATTCACTCAACCAACTGGTATATCTCTCTCCTGTACACCCTCTCATCTCCAACTGAGATTCACTCAACAAGCCGGTATATCTCTCCCCTGTACACGCCCTCATCTCCAGCTGAGATTCACTCTACTAGCCGGTATATCACTCTGCTGTACGCCCTCTCATTTCCAGCTGAGATTCACTCAGCCAGCCTGGTGTATCTCTCTGTTGTACGCCCAATCATCTCCAGCTGAGATTCAATCAGCCAGCCAGTTTATCTCTCTCCTGTACGCCCTCTCATCTCCAGCTGAGATTCACTCAGCCAGCCGGTGTATCTCTCTCCTGTACGCCCCTCTCATCTCCAGCTGAGATTCACTCAGCCAGCCGGTGTATCTCTCTCCTGTACACCCTCTCATCTCCAGCTGAGATTCACTCAGCCAGCCGGTGTATCTCTCTCCTGTACGCCCTCTCATCTCCAGCTGAGATTCACTCAGGCAGCCTGTGTATCTCACTCCTGTACGCCCTCTCATCTCCAGCCGAGATTCACTCAGCCAGCCGGTGTATCTCTCTCCTGTACGCCCTCTCATCTCCAGCTGAGATTCACTCAGCCAGCCGGGTGTATCACTCTCCTGTATGCCCTCTGATCTCCAGCTGAGATTCACTCAGCCAGCCGGTGTATCTCTCTCCTGTACACCCTCTCATGTCCAGCTGAGATTCACTCAGCCAGACGGTGTATCTCTCTCCTGTACGCCCTCTCCTCTCCACCTGAGATTCACTCAACCAGCCGGTGTACCTCTCTCCTGTACGCCCTCTCCTCTCCACCTGAGATTCACTCAACCAGCCGGTGTATCTGTCACCTGTACACTCTCTCATCTCCACCTGAGATTCACTCAACCAGCCGGTGTATCTCTCTCCTGTACGCCCTCTCATCTCCACCTGAGATTCCCTCAACCAGCCGGTGTATCTCTCTCCTGTACGCCCTCTCATCTCCACCTGAGATTCACTCAAACAGACGGTGAATCTCTCTCCTGTACGCCCTCTCATGTCCACCTGAGATTCACTCGACCAGCCGGTGTATCTCTCTCCTGTACGCCCTTTCATCTCCACCCGAGATTCACTCAACCAGCCGGTGTATCTCTCTGCTGTACGCCCTCTCATCTCCACCCGAGATTCACTCAACCAGCCGGTGTATCTCTCTCCTGCACGCCCTCTCATCTCCACCTGAGATTTACTCGACCAGCCGGTACATCTCTCTCCTGTAGCGCCCCTCACATCTCCACCTGAGATTCACTTGACCAGCCGGTATATCTCTCCTCCGGTACGCCCCTCTCATCTCCACCTGAGATTCACTCGAGCAGCCGGTATATCTCACTCCTGTACACACTCTCATCTCCACCTGAGATTCACTCGACCAGCCGGTATATCTCTCTCCGTTACACACTCCCATCTCCACCTGAGATTCACTCAACCAGCTGGTATATCTCTCTCCTGTACACCCTCTCATCTCCAACTGAGATTCACTCAACAAGCCGGTATATCTCTCCCCTGTACACCCCCTCATCTCCAGCTGAGATTCACTCTACTAGCCGGTATATCACTCTGCTGTACGCCCTCTCATTTCCAGCTGAGATTCACTCAGCCAGCCTGGTGTATCTCTCTGCTGTACGCCCTCTCATCTCCAGCTGAGATTCAATCAGCCAGCCAGTTTATCTCTCTCCTGTACGCCCTCTCATCTCCAGCTGAGATTCACTCAGCCAGCCGGTGTATCTCTCTCCTGTACGCCCCTCTCATCTCCAGCTGAGATTCACTCAGCCAGCCGGTGTATCTCTCTCCTGTACACCCCTCTGATCTCCAGCTGAGATTCACTCAGCCAGCCGGTGTATCTCTCCCCCTGTACACCCCCTCATCTCCAGCTGAGATTCACTCTACTAGCCGGTATATCACTCTGCTGTACGCCCTCTCATTTCCAGCTGAGATTCACTCAGCCAGCCTGGTGTATCTCTCTGCTGTACGCCCTCTCATCTCCACCTGAGATTCACTCAAACAGACGGTGAATCTCTCTCCTGTATGCCCTCTCATCTCCACCTGAGATTCACTCGACCAGCCGGTGTATCTCTCTCCTGTACGCCCTTTCATCTCCACCCGAGATTCACTCAACCAGCCGGTGTATCTCTCTACTGTACGCCCTCTCATCTCCACCCGAGATTCACTCAACCAGGCGGTGTATCTCTCTCCTGCACGCCCTCTCATCTCCACCTGAGATTTACTCGACCAGCCGGTACATCTCTCTCCTGTACGCCCTCTCATCTCCACCTGAGATTCACTTGACCAGCCGGTATATCTCTCCCCGGTACGCCCTCTCATCTCCACCTGAGATTCACTCGAGCAGCCGGTATATCTCACTCCTGTACACACTCTCATCTCCACCTGAGATTCACTCGACCAGCCGGTATATCTCTCTCCGATACACACTCCCATCTCCACCTGAGATTCACTCAACCAGCTGGTATATCTCTCTCCTGTACACCCTCTCATCTCCAACTGAGATTCACTCAACAAGCCGGTATATCTCTCCCCTGTACACCCCCTCATCTCCAGCTGAGATTCACTCTACTTGCCGGTATATCACTCTGCTGTACGCACTCTCATTTCCAGCTGAGATTCACTCAGCCAGCCTGGTGTATCTCTCTGCTGTACGCCCTCTCATCTCCAGCTGAGATTCAATCAGCCAGCCAGTTTATCTCTCTCCTGTACGCCCTCTCATCTCCAGCTGAGATTCACTCAGCCAGCCGGTGTATCTCTCTCCTGTACGCCCTCTCATCTCCCGCTGAGATTCACTCAGCAAGCCGGTGTATCTCTCTCCTGTACACCCTGTCATCTCCAGCTGAGATTCACTCAGCCAGCCGGGGTATCTCTCTCCTGTACGCCCTCTCATCTCCAGCTGAGATTCACTCAACCAGCTGGTATATGTCTCTTCTGTACACCCTCTCATCTCCAACTGAGATTCACTCAACAAGCCGGTATATCTCTCCCCTGTACACCCCCTCATCTCCAGCTGAGATTCACTCTACTAGCCGGTATATCACTCTGCTGTACGCCCTCTCATTTCCAGCTGAGATTCACTCAGCCAGCCTGGTGTATCTCTCTGCTGTATGCCCTCTCATCTCCAGCTGAGATTCAATCAGCCAGCCAGTTTATCTCTCTCCTGTACGCCCTCTCATCTCCAGCCGAGATTCACTCAGCCAGCCGGTGTATCTCTCTCCTGTACGCCCTCTCATTTCCAGCTGAGATTCACTCAGCCAGCCGGTGTGTCACTCTCCTGTATGCCCTCTGATCTCCAGCTGAGATTCACTCAGCCAGCCGGTGTATCTCTCTCCTGTACACCCTCTCATGTCCAGCTGAGATTCACTCAGCCAGACGGTGTATCTCTCTCCTGTACGCCCTCTCCTCTCCACCTGAGATTCACTCAACCAGCCGGTGTATCTCTCTCCTGTACGCCCTCTCCTCTCCACCTGAGATTCACTCAACCAGCCGGTGTATCTGTCACCTGTACACCCTCTCATCTCCACCTGAGATTCACTCAACCAGCCGGTGTATCTCTCTCCTGTACGCCCTCTGATCTCCACCTGAGATTCCCTCAACCAGACGGTGTATCTCTCTCCTGTACGCCCTCTCATCTCCACCTGAGATTCACTCAAACAGACGGTGAATCTCTCTCCTGTACGGCCTCTCATCTCCACCTGAGATTCACTTGACCAGCCGGTGTATCTCTCTCCTGTACGCCCTTTCATCTCCACCCGAGATTCACTCAACCAGCCGGTGTATCTCTCTACTGTACGCCCTCTCATCTCCACCCGAGATTCACTCAACCAGCCGGTGTATCTCTCTCCTGCACGCCCTCTCATCTCCACCTGAGATTTACTCGACCAGCCGGTACATCTCTCTCCTGTACGCCCTCTCATCTCCACCTGAGATTCACTTGACCAGCCGGTATATCTCTCTCCGGTACGCCCTCTCATCTCCACCTGAGATTCACTCGAGCAGCCGGTATATCTCACTCCTGTACACACTCTCATCTCCACCTGAGATTCCCTCGACCAGCCGGTATATCTCTCTCCGATACACACTCCCATCTCCACCTGAGATTCACTCAACCAACTGGTATATCTCTCTCCTGTACACCCTCTCATCTCCAACTGAGATTCACTCAACAAGCCGGTATATCTCTCCCCTGTACACGCCCTCATCTCCAGCTGAGATTCACTCTACTAGCCGGTATATCACTCTGCTGTACGCCCTCTCATTTCCAGCTGAGATTCACTCAGCCAGCCTGGTGTATATCTCTGTTGTACGCCCAATCATCTCCAGCTGAGATTCAATCAGCCAGCCAGTTTATCTCTCTCCTGTACGCCCTCTCATCTCCAGCTGAGATTCACTCAGCCAGCCGGTGTATCTCTCTCCTGTACGCCCTCTCATCTCCAGCTGAGATTCACTCAGCCAGCCGGTGTATCTCTCTCCTGTACACCCTCTCATCTCCAGCTGAGAATCACTCAGCCAGCCGGTGTATCTCTCTCCTGTACGCCCTCTCATCTCCAGCTGAGATTCACTCAGGCAGCCTGTGTATCTCACTCCTGTACGCCCTCTCATCTCCAGCCGAGATTCACTCAGCCAGCCGGTGTATCTCTCTCCTGTATGCCCTCTCATCTCCAGCTGAGATTCACTCAGCCAGCCGGTGTATCACTCTCCTGTATGCCCTCTGATCTCCAGCTGAGATTCACTCAGCCAGCCGGTGTATCTCTCTCCTGTACACCCTCTCATGTCCAGCTGAGATTCACTCAGCCAGACGGTGTATCTCTCTCCTGTACACCCTCTCCTCTCCACCTGAGATTCACTCAACAAGCCGGTGTACCTCTCTCCTGTACGCCCTCTCCTCTCCACCTGAGATTCACTCAACCAGCCGGTGTATCTGTCACCTGTACACTCTCTCATCTCCACCTGAGATTCACTCAACCAGCCGGTGTATCTCTCTCCTGTACGCCCTCTCATCTCCACCTGAGATTCCCTCAACCAGCCGGTTTATCTCTCTCCTGTACGCCCTCTCATCTCCACCTGAGATTCACTCCAACAGACGGTGAATCTCTCTCCTGTACGCCCTCTCATCTCCACCTGAGATTCACTCGACCAGCCGGTGTATCTCTCTCCTGTACGCCCTTTCATCCCCACCCGAGATTCACTCAACCAGCCGGTGTATCTCTCTGCTGTACGCCCTCTCATCTCCACCCGAGATTCACTCAACCAGCCGGTGTATCTCTCTCCTGCACGCCCTCTCATCTCCACCTGAGATTTACTCGACCAGCCGGTACATCTCTCTCCTGTACGCCCTCACATCTCCACCTGAGATTCACTTGACCAGCCGGTATATCTCTCTCCGGTACGCCCTCTCATCTCCAGCTGAGATTCACTCTACTAGCCGGTATATCACTCTGCTGTACGCCCTCTCATTTCCAGCTGAGATTCACTCAGCCAGCCTGGTGTATCTCTCTGCTGTATGCCCTCTCATCTCCAGCTGAGATTCAATCAGCCAGCCAGTTTATCTCTCTCCTGTACGCCCTCTCATCTCCAGCTGAGATTCACTCTGCCAGCCGGTGTATCTCTCTCCTGTACGCCCTCTCATCTCCAGCTGAGATTCACTCAGCCAGCCGGTGTATCACTCTCCTGTATGCCCTCTGATCTCCAGCTGAGATTCACTCAGCCAGCCGGTGTAACTCTCTCCTGTACACCCTCTCATGTCCAGCTGAGATTCACTCAGCCAGACGGTGTATCTCTCTCCTGTACGCCCTCTCCTCTCCACCTGAGATTCACTCAACCAGCCGGTGTATCTCTCTCCTGTACGCCCTCTCCTCTCCACCTGAGATTCACTCAACCAGCCGGTGTATCTGTCACCTGTACACCCTCTCATCTCCACCTGAGATTCACTCGACCAGCCGGTGTATCTCTCTCCTGTACGCCCTTTCATCTCCACCCGAGATTCACTCAACCAGCCGGTGTATCTCTCTACTGTACGCCCTCTCATCTCCACCCGAGATTCACTCAACCAGCCGGTGTATCTCTCTCCTGCACACCCTCTCATCTCCACCTGAGATTTACTCGACCAGCCGGTACATCTCTCTCCTGTACGCCCTCTCATCTCCACCTGAGATTCACTTGACCAGCCGGTATATCTCTCTCCGGTACGCCCTCTCATCTCCACCTGAGATTCACTCGAGCAGCCGGTATATCTCACTCCTGTACACACTCTCATCTCCACCTGAGATTCACTGGACCAGCCGGTATATCTCTCTCCGATACACACTCCCATCTCCACCTGAGATTCACTCAACCAGCTGGTATATCTCTCTCCTGTACACCCTCTCATCTCCAACTGAGATTCACTCAACAAGCCGGTATATCTCTCCCCTGTACACCCCCTCATCTCCAGCTGAGATTCACTCTACTAGCCGGTATATCACTCTGCTGTACGCCCTCTCATTTCCAGCTGAGATTCACTCAGCCAGCCTGGTGTATCTCTCTGCTGTACGCCCTCTCATCTCCAGCTGAGATTCAATGAGCCAGCCAGTTTATCTCTCTCCTGTACGCCCTCTCATCTCCAGCTGAGATTCACTCAGCGAGCCGGTGTATCTCTCTCCTGTACGCCCTCTCATCTCCAGCTGAGATTCACTCAGCCAGCCGGTGTATCTCTCTCCTGTACACCCTCTCATCTCCAGCTGAGATTCACTCAGCCAGCCGGTGTATCTCTCTCCTGTACGCGCTCTCATCTCCAGCTGAGATTCACTCAACCAGCTGGTATATGTCTCTCCTGTACACCCTCTCATCTCCAACTGAGATTCACTCAACAAGCCGGGAAATCTCTCCCCTGTACACCCCCTCATCTCCAGCTGAGATGCACTCTACTAGCCGGTATATCGCTCTGCTGTACGCCCTCTCATTTCCAGCTGAGATTCACTCAGCCAGCCGTTGTATCTCTCTCCTGTACGCCCTCTCCTCTCCACCTGAGATTCACTCAACCAGCTGGAGTATCTCTCTCCTGTACGCCCTCTCCTCTCCACCTGAGATTCACTCAACCAGCCGGTGTATCTGTCACCTGTACACCCTGTCATCTCCACCTGAGATTCACTCAACCAGCCGGTGTATCTCTCTCCTGTACGCCCTCTCATCTCCACCTGAGATTCCCTCAACCAGCCGGTGTATCTCTCTCCTGTACGCCCTCTCATCTCCACCTGAGATTCACTCAAACAGACGGTGAATCTCTCTCCTGTACGGCCTCTCATCTCCACCTGAGATTCACTCGACCAGCCGGTGTATCTCTCTCCTGTACGCCCTTTCATCTCCACCCGAGATTCACTCAACCAGCCGGTGTATCTCTCTACTGTACGCCCTCTCATCTCCAGCTGAGATTCACTCAGCCAGCCGGTGTATCTCTCCCCTGTACACCCCCTCATCTCCAGCTGAGATTCACTCTACTAGCCGGTATATCACTCTGCTGTACGCTCTCTCATTTCCAGCTGAGATTCACTCAGCCAGCCTGGTGTATCTCTCTGCTGTACGCCCTCTCATCTCCACCTGAGATTCACTCAAACAGACGGTGAATCTCTCTCCTGTATGCCCTCTCATCTCCACCTGAGATTCACTTGACCAGCCGGTGTATCTCTCTCCTGTACGCCCTTTCATCTCCACCCGAGATTCACTCAACCAGCCGGTGTATCTCTCTACTTTACGCCCTCTCATCTCCACCCGAGATTCACTCAACCAGGCGGTGTATCTCTCTCCTGCACGCCCTCTCATCTCCACCTGAGATTTACTCGACCAGCCGGTACATCTCTCTCCTGTACGCCCTCTCATCTCCACCTGAGATTCACTTGACCAGCCGGTATATCTCTCTCCGGTACGCCCTCTCATCTCCACCTGAGATTCACTCGAGCAGCCGGTATATCTCACTCCTGTACACACTCTCATCTCCACCTGAGATTCACTCGACCAGCCGGTATATCTCTCTCCGATACACACTCCCATCTCCACCTGAGATTCACTCAACCAGCTGGTATATCTCTCTCCTGTACACCCTCTCATCTCCAACTGAGATTCACTCAACAAGCCGGTATATCTCTCCCCTGTACACCCCCTCATCTCCAGCTGAGATTCACTCTACTAGCCGGTATATCACTCTGCTGTACGCACTCTCATTTCCAGCTGAGATTCACTCAGCCAGCCTGGTGTATCTGTCTGCTGTACGCCCTCTGATCTCCAGCTGAGATTCAATCAGCCAGCCAGTTTATCTCTCTCCTGTACGCCCTCTCATCTCCAGCTGAGATTCACTCAGCCAGCCGGTGTATCTCTCTCCTGTACGCCCTCTCATCTCCAACTGAGATTCACTCAGCCAGCCGGTGTATCTCTCTCCTGTACACCCTCTCATCTCCAGCTGAGATTCACTCAGCCAGCCGGTGTATCTCTCTCCTGTACGCCCTCTCATCTCCAGCTGAGATTCACTCAACCAGCTGGTATATGTCTCTCCTGTACACCCTCTCATCTCCAACTGAGATTCACTCAACAAGCCGGTATATCTCTCCCCTGTACACCCCCTCATCTCCAGCTGAGATTCACTCTACTAGCCGGTATATCACTCTGCTGTACGCCCTCTCATTTCCAGCTGAGATTCACTCAGCCAGCCTGGTGTATCTCTCTGCTGTATGCCCTCTCATCTCCAGCTGAGATTCAATCAGCCAGCCAGTTTATCTCTCTCCTGTACGCCCTCTCATCTCCAGCCGAGATTCACTCAGCCAGCCGGTGTATCTCTCTCCTGTACGGCCTCTCATCTCCAGCTGAGATTCACTCAGCCAGCCGGTGTATCACTCTCCTGTATGCCCTCTGATCTCCAGCTGAGATTCACTCAGCCAGCCGGTGTATCTCTCTCCTGTACACCCTCTCATGTCCAGCTGAGATTCACTCAGCCAGACGGTGTATCTCTCTCCTGTACGCCCTCTCCTCTCCACCTGAGATTCACTCAACCAGCCGGTGTATCTCTCTCCTGTACGCCCTCTCCTCTCCACCTGAGATTCACTCAACCAGCCGGTGTATCTGTCACCTGTACACCCTCTCATCTCCACCTGAGATTCACTCAACTAGCCGGTGTATCTCTCTCCTGTACGCCCTCTGATCTCCACCTGAGATTCCCTCAACCAGACGGTGTATCTCTCTCCTGTACGCCCTCTCATCTCCACCTGAGATTCACTCAAACAGACGGTGAATCTCTCTCCTGTACGGCCTCTCATCTCCACCTGAGATTCTCTTGACCAGCCGGTGTATCTCTCTCCTGTACGCCCTTTCATCTCCACCCGAGATTCACTCAACCAGCCGGTGTATCTCTCTACTGTACGCCCTCTCATCTCCACCCGAGATTCACTCAACCAGCCGGTGTATCTCTCTCCTGCACGCCCTCTCATCTCCACCTGAGATTTACTCGACCAGCCGGTACATGTCTCTCCTGTACGCCCTCTCATCTCCACCTGAGATTCACTTGACCAGCCGGTATATCTCTCTCCGGTACGCCCTCTCATCTCCACCTGAGATTCACTCGAGCAGCCGGTATATCTCACTCCTGTACACACTCTCATCTCCACCTGAGATTCACTCGACCAGCCGGTATATCTCTCTCCGTTACACACTCCCATCTCCACCTGAGATTCACTCAACCAGCTGGTATATCTCTCTCCTGTACACCCTCTCATCTCCAACTGAGATTCACTCAACAAGCCGGTATATCTCTCCCCTGTACACCCCCTCATCTCCAGCTGAGATTCACTCTACTAGCCGGTATATCACTCTGCTGTACGCCCTCTCATTTCCAGCTGAGATTCACTCAGCCAGCCTGGTGTATCTCTCTGCTGTACGCCCTCTCATCTCCAGCTGAGATTCAATCAGCCAGCCAGTTTATCTCTCTCCTGTACGCCCTCTCATCTCCAGCTGAGATTCACTCAGCCAGCCGGTGTATCTCTCTACTGTACGCCCTCTCATCTCCAGCTGAGATTCACTCAGCCAGCCGGTGTATCTCTCTCCTGTACACCCTCTCATCTCCAGCTGAGATTCACTCAGCCAGCCGGTGTATCTCTCCCCTGTACACCCCCTCATCTCCAGCTGAGATTCACTCTACTAGCCGGTATATCACTCTGCTGTACGCCCTCTCATTTCCAGCTGAGATTCACTCAGCCAGCCTGGTGTATCTCTCTGCTGTACGCCCTCTCATCTCCACCTGAGATTCACTCAAACAGACGGTGAATCTCTCTCCTGTATGCCCTCTCATCTCCACCTGAGATTCACTCGACCAGCCGGTGTATCTCTCTCCTGTACGCCCTTTCATCTCCACCCGAGATTCACTCAACCAGCCGGTGTATCTCTCTACTGTACGCCCTCTCATCTCCACCCGAGATTCACTCAACCAGGCGGTGTATCTCTCTCCTGCACGCCCTCTCATCTCCACCTGAGATTCACTTGACCAGCCGGTATATCTCTCTCTGGTACGCCCTCTCATCTCCACCTGAGATTCACTCGAGCAGCCGGTATATCTCACTCCTGTACACACTCTCATCTCCACCTGAGATTCACTCGACCAGCCGGTATATCTCTCTCCGATACACACTCCCATCTCCACCTGAGATTCACTCAACCAGCTGGTATATCTCTCTCCTGTACTCCCTCTCATCTCCAACTGAGATTCACTCAACAAGCCGGTATATCTCTCCCCTGTACACCCCCTCATCTCCAGCTGAGATTCACTCTACTTGCCGGTATATCACTCTGCTGTACGCACTCTCATTTCCAGCTGAGATTCACCCAGCCAGCCAGTTTATCTCTCTCCTGTACGCCCTCTCATCTCCAGCTGAGATTCACTCAGCCAGCCGGTGTATCTCTCTCCTGTACGCCCTCTCATCTCCAGCTGAGATTCACTCAGCAAGCCGGTGTATCTCTCTCCTGTACACCCTGTCATCTCCAGCTGAGATTCACTCAGCCAGCCGGGGTATCTCTCTCCTGTACGCCCTCTCATCTCCAGCTGAGATTCACTCAACCAGCTGGTATATGTCTCTCCTGTACACCCTCTCATCTCCAACTGAGATTCACTCAACAAGCCGGTATATCTCTCCCCTGTACACCCCCTCATCTCCAGCTGAGATTCACTCTACTAGCCGGTATATCACTCTGCTGTACGCCCTCTCATTTCCAGCTGAGATTCACTCAGCCAGCCTGGTGTATCTCTCTGCTGTATGCCCTCTCATCTCCAGCTGAGATTCAATCAGCCAGCCAGTTTATCTCTCTCCTGTACGCCCTCTCATCTCCAGCCGAGATTCACTCAGCCAGCCGGTGTATCTCTCTCCTGTACGCCCTCTCATCTCCAGCTGAGATTCACTCAGCCAGCCGGTGTATCACTCTACTGTATGCCCTCTGATCTCCAGCTGAGATTCACTCAGCCAGCCGGTGTATCTCTCTCCTGTACACCCTCTCATGTCCAGCTGAGATTCACTCAGCCAGACGGTGTATCTCTCTCCTGTACGCCCTCTCCTCTCCACCTGAGATTCACTCAACCAGCCGGTGTATCTCTCTCCTGTACGCCCTCTCCTCTCCACCTGAGATTCACTCAACCAGCCGGTGTATCTGTCACCTGTACACCCTCTCATCTCCACCTGAGATTCACTCAACCAGCCGGTGTATCTCTCTCCTGTACGCCCTCTGATCTCCACCTGAGATTCCCTCAACCAGACGGTGTATCTCTCTCCTGTACGCCCTCTCATCTCCACCTGAGATTCACTCAAACAGACGGTGAATCTCTCTCCTGTACGGCCTCTCATCTCCACCTGAGATTCACTTGACCAGCCGGTGTATCTCTCTCCTGTACGCCCTTTCATCTCCACCCGAGATTCACTCAACCAGCCGGTGTATCTCTCTACTGTACGCCCTCTCATCTCCACCCGAGATTCACTCAACCAGCCGGTGTATCTCTCTCCTGCACGCCCTCTCATCTCCACCTGAGATTTACTCGACCAGCCGGTACATCTCTCTCCTGTACGCCCTCTCATCTCCACCTGAGATTCACTTGACCAGCCGGTATATCTCTCTCCGGTACGCCCTCTCATCTCCACCTGAGATTCACTCGAGCAGCCGGTATATCTCACTCCTGTACACACTCTCATCTCCACCTGAGATTCACTCGACCAGCCGGTATATCTCTCTCCGATACACACTCCCATCTCCACCTGAGATTCACTCAACCAACTGGTATATCTCTCTCCTGTACACCCTCTCATCTCCAACTGAGATTCACTCAACAAGCCGGTATATCTCTCCCCTGTACACGCCCTCATCTCCAGCTGAGATTCACTCTACTAGCCGGTATATCACTCTGCTGTACGCCCTCTCATTTCCAGCTGAGATTCACTCAGCCAGCCTGGTGTATCTCTCTGTTGTACGCCCAATCATCTCCAGCTGAGATTCAATCAGCCAGCCAGTTTATCTCTCTCCTGTACGCCCTCTCATCTCCAGCTGAGATTCACTCAGCCAGCCGGTGTATCTCTCTCCTGTACGCCCTCTCATCTCCAGCTGAGATTCACTCAGCCAGCCGGTGTATCTCTCTCCTGTACACCCTCTCATCTCCAGCTGAGATTCACTCAGCCAGCCGGTGTATCTCTCTCCTGTACGCCCTCTCATCTCCAGCTGAGATTCACTCAGGCAGCCTGTGTATCTCACTCCTGTACGCCCTCTCATCTCCAGCCGAGATTCACTCAGCCAGCCGGTGTATCTCTCTCCTGTATGCCCTCTCATCTCCAGCTGAGATTCACTCAGCCAGCCGGTGTATCACTCTCCTGTATGCCCTCTGATCTCCAGCTGAGATTCACTCAGCCAGCCGGTGTATCTCTCTCCTGTACACCCTCTCATGTCCAGCTGAGATTCACTCAGCCAGACGGTGTATCTCTCTCCTGTACACCCTCTCCTCTCCACCTGAGATTCACTCAACCAGCCGGTGTATCTGTCACCTGTACACTCTCTCATCTCCACCTGAGATTCACTCAACCAGCCGGTGTATCTCTCTCCTGTACGCCCTCTCATCTCCACCTGAGATTCCCTCAACCAGCCGGTTTATCTCTCTCCTGTACGCCCTCTCATCTCCACCTGAGATTCACTCAAACAGACGGTGAATCTCTCTCCTGTACGCCCTCTCATCTCCACCTGAGATTCACTCGACCAGCCGGTGTATCTCTCTCCTGTACGCCCTTTCATCTCCACCCGAGATTCACTCAACCAGCCGGTGTATCTCTCTGCTGTACGCCCTCTCATCTCCACCCGAGATTCACTCAACCAGCCGGTGTATCTCTCTCCTGCACGCCCTCTCATCTCCACCTGAGATTTACTCGACCAGCCGGTACATCTCTCTCCTGTACGCCCTCACATCTCCACCTGAGATTCACTCGACCAGCCGGTATATCTCTCTCCGGTACGCCCTCTCATCTCCACCTGAGATTCACTCGAGCAGCCGGTATATCTCACTCCTGTACACACTCTCATCTCCACCTGAGATTCACTCGACCAGCCGGTATATCTCTCTCCGATACACACTCCCATCTCCACCTGAGATTCACTCAACCAGCTGGTATATCTCTCTCCTGTACACCCTCTCATCTCCAACTGAGATTCACTCAACAAGCCGGTATATCTCTCCCCTGTACACCCCCTCATCTCCAGCTGAGATTCACTCTACTAGCCGGTATATCACTCTGCTGTACGCCCTCTCATTTCCAGCTGAGATTCACTCAGCCAGCCTGGTGTATCTCTCTGCTGTACGCCCTCTCATCTCCAGCTGAGATTCAATCAGCCAGCCAGTTTATCTCTCTCCTGTACGCCCTCTCATCTCCAGCTGAGATTCACTCAGCCAGCCGGTGTATCTCTCTCCTGTACGCCCTCTCATCTCCAGCTGAGATTCACTCAGCCAGCCGGTGTATCTCTCTCCTGTACACCCTCTCATCTCCAGCTGAGATTCACTCAGCCAGCCGGTGTATCTCTCCCCTGTACACCCTCTCATCTCCAGCTGAGATTCACTCTACTAGCCGGTATATCACTCTGCTGTACGCCCTCTCATTTCCAGCTGAGATTCACTCAGCCAGCCTGGTGTATCTCTCTGCTGTATGCCCTCTCATCTCCAGCTGAGATTCAATCAGCCAGCCAGTTTATCTCTCTCCTGTACGCCCTCTCATCTCCAGCCGAGATTCACTCTGCCAGCCGGTGTATCTCTCTCCTGTACGCCCTCTCATCTCCAGCTGAGATTCACTCAGCCAGCCGGTGTATCACTCTCCTGTATGCCCTCTGATCTCCAGCTGAGATTCACTCAGCCAGCCGGTGTATCTCTCTCCTGTACGCCCTCTCCTCTCCACCTGAGATTCACTCAACCAGCCGGTGTATCTCTCTCCTGTATGCCCTCTCCTCTCCACCTGAGATTCACTCAACCAGCCGGTGTATCTGTCACCTGTACACCCTCTCATCTCCACCTGAGATTCACTCAACCAGCCGGTGTATCTCTCTCCTGTACGCCCTCTCATCTCCACATGAGATTCCCTCAGCCAGCCGGTGTATCTCTCTCCTGTACGCCCTCTCATCTCCACCTGAGATTCACTCAAACAGACGGTGAATCTCTCTCCTGTATGCCCTCTCATCTCCACCTGAGATTCACTCGACCAGCCGGTGTATCTCTCTCCTGTACGCCCTTTCATCTCCACCCGAGATTCACTCAACCAGCCGGTGTATCTCTCTACTGTACGCCCTCTCATCTCCACCCGAGATTCACTCAACCAGGCGGTGTATCTCTCTCCTGCACACCCTCTCATCTCCACCTGAGATTTACTCGACCAGCCGGTACATCTCTCTCCTGTACGCCCTCTCATCTCCACCTGAGATTCACTTGACCAGCCGGTATATCTCTCTCCGGTACGCCCTCTCATCTCCACCTGAGATTCACTCGAGCAGCCGGTATATCTCACTCCTGTACACACTCTCATCTCCACCTGAGATTCACTGGACCAGCCGGTATATCTCTCTCCGATACACACTCCCATCTCCACCTGAGATTCACTCAACCAGCTGGTATATCTCTCTCCTGTACACCCTCTCATCTCCAACTGAGATTCACTCAACAAGCCGGTATATCTCTCCCCTGTACACCCCCTCATCTCCAGCTGAGATTCACTCTACTAGCCGGTATATCACTCTGCTGTACGCCCTCTCATTTCCAGCTGAGATTCACTCAGCCAGCCTGGTGTATCTCTCTGCTGTACGCCCTCTCATCTCCAGCTGAGATTCAATGAGCCAGCCAGTTTATCTCTCTCCTGTACGCCCTCTCATCTCCAGCTGAGATTCACTCAGCGAGCCGGTGTATCTCTCTCCTGTACGCCCTCTCATCTCCAGCTGAGATTCACTCAGCCAGCCGGTGTATCTCTCTCCTGTACACCCTCTCATCTCCAGCTGAGATTTACTCAGCCAGCCGGTGTATCTCTCTCCTGTACGCCCTCTCATCTCCAGCTGAGATTCACTCAACCAGCTGGTATATGTCTCTCCTGTACACCCTCTCATCTCCAACTGAGATTCACTCAACAAGCCGGTATATCTCTCCCCTGTACACCCCCTCATCTCCAGCTGAGATTCACTCTACTAGCCGGTATATCGCTCTGCTGTACGCCCTCTGATTTCCAGCTGTGATTCACTCAGCCAGCCGTTGTATCTCTCTCCTGTACGCCCTCTCCTCTCCACCTGAGATTCACTCAACCAGCTGGAGTATCTCTCTCCTGTACGCCCTCTCCTCTCCACCTGAGATTCACTCAACCAGCCGGTGTATCTGTCACCTGTACACCCTGTCATCTCCACCTGAGATTCACTCAACCAGCCGGTGTATCTCTCTCCTGTACGCCCTCTCATCTCCACCTGAGATTCACTCAAACAGACGGTGAATCTCTCTCCTGTACGGCCTCTCATCTCCACCTGAGATTCACTCGACCAGCCGGTGTATCTCTCTCCTGTACGCCCTTTCATCTCCACCCGAGATTCACTCAACCAGCCGGTGTATCTCTCTGCTGTACGCCCTCTCATCTCCACCCGAGATTCACTCAACCAGCCGGTGTATCTCTCTCCTGCACGCCCTCTCATCTCCACCTGAGATTTACTCGACCAGCCGGTACATCTCTCTCCTGTACGCCCTCACATCTCCACCTGAGATTCACTTGACCAGCCGGTATATCTCTCTCCGGTACGCCCTCTCATCTCCACCTGAGATTCACTCGAGCAGCCGGTATATCTCACTCCTGTACACACTCTCATCTCCACCTGAGATTCACTCGACCAGCCGGTATATCTCTCTCCGATACACACTCCCATCTCCACCTGAGATTCACTCAACCAGCTGGTATATCTCTCTCCTGTACACCCTCTCATCTCCAACTGAGATTCACTCAACAAGCCGGTATATCTCTCCCCTGTACACCCCCTCATCTCCAGCTGAGATTCACTCTACTAGCCGGTATATCACTCTGCTGTACGCCCTCTCATTTCCAGCTGAGATTCACTCAGCCAGCCTGGTGTATCTCTCTGCTGTACGCCCTCTCATCTCCAGCTGAGATTCAATGAGCCAGCCAGTTTATCTCTCTCCTGTACGCCCTCTCATCTCCAGCTGAGATTCACTCAGCCAGCCGGTGTATCTCTCTCCTGTACGCCCTCTCATCTCCAGCTGAGATTCACTCAGCCAGCCGGTGTATCTCTCTCCTGTACACCCTCTCATCTCCAGCTGAGATTCACTCAGCCAGCCGGTGTATCTCTCCCCTGTACACCCCCTCATCTCCAGCTGAGATTCACTCTACTAGCCGGTATATCACTCTGCTGTACGCCCTCTCATTTCCAGCTGAGATTCACTCAGCCAGCCTGGTGTATCTCTCTGCTGTATGCCCTCTCATCTCCAGCTGAGATTCAATCAGCCAGCCAGTTTATCTCTCTCCTGTACGCCCTCTCATCTCCAGCCGAGATTCACTCTGCCAGCCGGTGTATCTCTCTCCTGTACGCCCTCTCATCTCCAGCTGAGATTCACTCAGCCAGCCGGTGTATCACTCTCCTGTATGCCCTCTGATCTCCAGCTGACATTCACTCAGCCAGCCGGTGTAACTCTCTCCTGTACACCCTCTCATGTCCAGCTGAGATTCACTCAGCCAAACGGTGTATCTCTCTCCTGTACGCCCTCACCTCTCCACCTGAGATTCACTCAACCAGCCGGTGTATCTGTCACCTGTACACCCTCTCATCTCCACCTGAGATTCACTCAACCAGCCGGTGTATCTCTCTCCTGTACGCCCTCTCATCTCCACATGAGATTCCCTCAACCAGCCGGTGTATCTCTCTCCTGTACGCCCTCTGATCTCCACCTGAGATTCACTCAAACAGACGGTGAATCTCTCTCCTGTATGCCCTCTCATCTCCACCTGAGATTCACTCGACCAGCCGGTGTATCTCTCTACTGTACGCCCTCTCATCTCCACCCGAGATTCACTCAACCAGGCGGTGTATCTCTCTCCTGCACACCCTCTCATCTCCACCTGAGATTTACTCGACCAGCCGGTACATCTCTCTCCTGTACGCCCTCTCATCTCCACCTGAGATTCACTTGACCAGCCGGTATATCTCTCTCCGGTACGCCCTCTCATCTCCACCTGAGATTCACTCGAGCAGCCGGTATATCTCTCTCCGATACACACTCCCATCTCCACCTGAGATTCACTCAACCAGCTGGTATATCTCTCTCCTGTACACCCTCTCATCTCCAACTGAGATTCACTCAACAAGCCGGTATATCTCTCCCCTGTACACCCCCTCATCTCAGCTGAGATTCACTCTACTAGCCGGTATATCACTCTGCTGTACGCCCTCTCATTTCCAGCTGAGATTCACTCAGCCAGCCTGGTGTATCTCTCTGCTGTACGCCCTCTCATCTCCAGCTGAGATTCAATGAGCCAGCCAGTTTATCTCTCTCCTGTACGCCCTCTCATCTCCAGCTGAGATTCACTCAGCGAGCCGGTGTATCTCTCTCCTGTACGCCCTCTCATCTCCAGCTGAGATTCACTCAGCCAGCCGGTGTATCTCTCTCCTGTACACCCTCTCATCTCCAGCTGAGATTCACTCAGCCAGCCGGTGTATCTCTCTCCTGTACGCCCTCTCATCTCCAGCTGAGATTCACTCAACCAGCTGGTATATGTCACTCTTGTACACCCTCTCATCTCCAACTGAGATTCACTCAACAAGCCGGTATATCTCTCCCCTGTACACCCCCTCATCTCCAGCTGAGATTCACTCTACTAGCCGGTATATCGCTCTGCTGTACGCCCTCTCATTTCCAGCTGAGATTCACTCAGCCAGCCGTTGTATCTCTCTCCTGTACGCCCTCTCCTCTCCACCTGAGATTCACTCAACCAGCTGGAGTATCTCTCTCCTGTACGCCCTCTCCTCTCCACCTGAGATTCACTCAACCAGCCGGTGTATCTGTCACCTGTACACCCTGTCATCTCCACCTGAGATTCACTCAACCAGCCGGTGTATCTCTCTCCTGTACGCCCTCTCATCTCCACCTGAGATTCCCTCAACCAGCCGGTGTATCTCTCTCCTGTACGCCCTCTCATCTCCACCTGAGATTCACTCAAACAGACGGTGAATCTCTCTCCTGTACGGCCTCTCATCTCCACCTGAGATTCACTCGACCAGCCGGTGTATCTCTCTCCTGTACGCCCTCTCATCTCCACCTGAGATTCCCTCAACCAGCCGGTGTATCTCTCTCCTGTACGCCCTCTCATCTCCACCTGAGATTCACTCAAACAGACGGTGAATCTCTCTCCTGTACGGCCTCTCATCTCCACCTGAGATTCACTCGACCAGCCGGTGTATCTCTCTCCTGTACGCCCTCTCATCTCCACCCGAGATTCACTCAACCAGCCGGTGTATCTCTCTCCTGCACGCCCTCTCATCTCCACCTGAGATTTACTCGACCAGCCGGTACATCTCTCTCCTGTACGCCCTCTCATCTCCACCTGAGATTCACTTGACCAGCCGGTATATCTCTCTCCGGTACGCCCTCTCATCTCCACCTGAGATTCACTCGAGCAGCCGGTATATCTCTCTCCGGTACGCCCTCTCATCTCCACCTGAGATTCACTCGAGCAGCCGGTATATCTCACTCCTGTACACACTCTCATCTCCACCTGAGATTCACTCGACCAGCCGGTATATCTCTCTCCGATACACACTCCCATCTCCACCTGAGATTCACTCAACCAGCTGGTATATCTCTCTCCTGTACACCCTCTCATCTCCAACTGAGATTCACTCTACTAGCCGGTATATCACTCTGCTGTACGCCCTCTCATTTCCAGCTGAGATTCACTCAGCCAGCCTGGTGTATCTCTCTGCTGTACGCCCACTCATCTCCAGCTGAGATTCAATCAGCCAGCCAGTTTATCTCTCTCCTGTACGCCCTCTCATCTCCAGCTGAGATTCACTCAGCCAGCCGGTGTATCTCTCTCCTGTACGCCCTCTCATCTCCAGCTGAGATTCACTCAGCCAGCCGGTGTATCTCTCTCCTGTACACCCTCTCATCTCCAGCTGAGATTCACTCAGCCAGCCGGTGTATCTCTCTCCTGTACCCCCTCTCATCTCCAGCTGAGATTCACTCAGGCAGCCTGTGTATCTCACTCCTGTGCGCCCTCTCCTCTCCAGCTGAGATTCACTCAGCCAGCCGGTGTATCACTCTCCGGTATGCCCTCTGATCTCCAGCTGAGATTCACTCAGCCAGCCGGTGCATCACTCTCCTGTATGCCCTCTGATCTCCAGCTGAGATTCACTCAGCCAGCCGGTGTATCTCTCTCCTGTACACCCTCTCATGTCCAGCTGAGATTCACTCAGCCAGACGGTGTATCTCTCTCCTGTACGCCCTCTCCTCTCCCCCTGAGATTCACTCAACCAGCCGGTGTACCTCTCTCCTGTACGCCCTCTCCTCTCCACCTGAGATTCACTCAACAAGCCGGTGTATCTGTCACCTGTACACCCTCTCATCTCCACCTGAGATTCACTCAACCAGCCGGTGTATCTCTCTCCTGTACGCCCTCTCATCTCCACCTGAGATTCACTCAACCAGCCGGTGTATCTCTCTCCTGTACGCCCTCTCATCTCCACCTGAGATTCACTCAAACAGACGGTGAATCTCTCTCCTGTACGGCCTCTCATCTCCACCTGAGATTCACTCGACCAGCCGGTGTATCTCTCTCCTGTACGCCCTTTCATCTCCACCCGAGATTCACTCAACCAGCCGGTGTATCTCTCTACTGTACGCCCTCTCATCTCCACCCGAGATTCACTCAACCAGCCGGTGTATCTCTCTCCTGCACGCCCTCTCATCTCCACCTGAGATTTACCCGAC
The DNA here is from genome assembly GCF_030028105.1 of Mobula birostris. Taxonomy (NCBI): domain Eukaryota; kingdom Metazoa; phylum Chordata; class Chondrichthyes; order Myliobatiformes; family Myliobatidae; genus Mobula; species Mobula birostris. The sequence goes on from NW_027275369.1 coordinate 21,986, forward strand.
CAGCCGATACATCTCTCTCCTGTACGCCCTCTCATCTCCACCTGAGATTCACTTGACCAGCCGGTATATCTCTCTCCGGTACGCCCTCTCATCTCCACCTGAGATTCACTCGAGCAGCCGGTATATCTCACTCCTGTACACACTCTCATCTCCACCTGAGATTCACTCGACCAGCCGGTATATGTCTCTCCGATACACACTCCCATCTCCACCTGAGATTCACTCAACCAGCTGGTATATCTCTCTCCTGTACACCCTCTCATCTCCAACTGAGATTCACTCAACAAGCCGGTATATCTCTCCCCTGTACACCCCCTCATCTCCAGCTGAGATTCACTCTACTAGCCGGTATATCACTCTGCTGTACGCCCTCTCATTTCCAGCTGAGATTCACTCAGCCAGCCTGGTGTATCTCTCTGCTGTACGCCCTCTCATCTCCAGCTGAGATTCAATCAGCCAGCCAGTTTATCTCTCTCCTGTACGCCCTCTCATCTCCAGCTGAGATTCACTCAGCCAGCCGGTGTATCTCTCTCCTGTACGCCCTCTCATCTCCAGCTGAGATTCACTCAGCCAGCCAGTGTATCTCTCTCCTGTACACCCTCTCATCTCCAGCTGAAATTGACTCAGCCAGCCGGTGTATCTCTCTCCTGTACACCCTCTCATCTCCAACTGAGATTCACTCAACAAGCCGGTATATCTCTCCCCTGTACACCCCCTCATCTCCAGCTGAGATTCACTCTACTAGCCAGTATATCACTCTGCGGTACGCCCTCTCATTTCCAGCTGAGATTCACTCAGCCAGCCTGGTGTATCTCTCTGCTGTATGCCCTCTCATCTCCAGCTGAGATTCAATCAGCCAGCCAGTTTATCTCTCTCCTGTACGCCCTCTCATCTCCAGCCGAGATTCACTCAGCCAGCCGGTGTATCTCTCTCCTGTACGCCCTCTCATCTCCACCTGAGATTCACTTGACCAGCCGGTATATCTCTCTCCGGTACGCCCTCTCATCTCCACCTGAGATTCACTCGAGCAGCCGGTATATCTCACTCCTGTACACACTCTCATCTCCACCTGAGATTCACTCGACCAGCCGGTATATCTCTCTCCGATACACACTCCCATCTCCACCTGAGATTCACTCAACCAGCTGGTATATCTCTCTCCTGTACACCCTCTCATCTCCAACTGAGATTCACTCAACAAGCCGGTATTTCTCTCCCCTGTACACCCCCTCATCTCCAGCTGAGATTCACTCTACTAGCCGGTATATCACTCTGCTGTACGCCCTCTCATTTCCAGCTGAGATTCACTCAGCCAGCCTGGTGTATCTCTCTGCTGTACGCCCTCTCATCTCCAGCTGAGATTCAATCAGCCAGCCAGTTTATCTCTCTCCTGTACGCCCTCTCATCTCCAGCTGAGATTCACTCAGCCAGCCGGTGTATCTCTCTCCTGTACGCCCTCTCATCTCCAGCTGAGATTCACTCAGCCAGCCGGTGTATCTCTCTCCTGCACACCCTCTCATCTCCAGCTGAGATTCACTCAGCCAGCCGGTGTATCTCTCCCCTGTACACCCCCTCATCTCCAGCTGAGATTCACTCTACTAGCCGGTATATCACTCTGCTGTACGCCCTCTCATTTCCAGCTGTGATTCACTCAGCCAGCCTGGTGTATCTCTCTGCTGTATGCCCTCTCATCTCCAGCTGAGATTCAATCAGCCAGCCAGTTTATCTCTCTCCTGTACGCCCTCTCATCTCCAGCCGACATTCACTCAGCCAGCCGGTGTATCTCTCTCCTGTACGCCCTCTCATCTCCAGCTGAGATTCACTCAGCCAGCCGGTGTATCACTCTCCTGTATGCCCTCTGATCTCCAGCTGAGATTCACTCAGCCAGCCGGTGTAACTCTCTCCTGTACACCCTCTCATGTCCAGCTGAGATTCACTCAGCCAGCCTGGTGTATCTCTCTGCTGTATGCCCTCTCATCTCCAGCTGAGAGTTAATCAGCCAGCCAGTTTATCTCTCTCCTGTACGCCCTCTCATCTCCAGCCGAGATTCACTCAGCCAGCCGGTGTATCTCTCTCCTGTACGCCCTCTCATCTCCAGCTGAGATTCACTCAGCCAGCCGGTGTATCTGTCACCTGTACACCCTCTCATCTCCACCTGAGATTCACTCAACCAGCCGGTGTATCTCTCTCCTGTACGCCCTCTCATCTCCACCTGAGATTCCCTCAACCAGCCGGTGTATCTCTCTCCTGTACGCCCTCTCATCTCCAGCTGAGATTCACTCAGCCAGCCGGTGTATCTCTCTCCAGTACACCCTCTCATCTCCAGCTGAGATTCACTCAGCCAGCCGGTGTATCTCTCTCCTGTACACCCTCTCATCTCCAGCTGAGATTCACTCAACCAGCTGGTATATGTCTCTCCTGTACACCCTCTCATCTCCAACTGAGATTCACTCAACAACCGGTATATCTCTCCCCTGTACACCCCCTCATCTCCAGCTGAGATTCACTCTACCAGCCGGTATATCACTCTGCTGTACGCTCTCTCATTTCCAGCTGAGATTCACTCAGCCAGCCTGGTGTATCTCTCTGCTGTATGCCCTCTCATCTCCAGCTGAAATTCAATCAGCCAGCCAGTTTATCTCTCTCCTGTACGCCCTCTCATCTCCAGCCGAGATTCACTCAGCCAGCCGGTGTATCTCTCTCCTGTACGCCCTCTCATCTCCAGCCGAGATTCACTCAGCCAGCCGGTGTATCTCTCTCCTGTACGCCCTCTCATCTCCAGCTGAGATTCACTCAGCCAGCCGGTGTATCACTCTCCTGTACGCCCTCTCATGTCCAGCTGAGATTCACTCAGCCAGACGGTGTATCTCTCTCCTGTACGCCCTCTCCTCTCCACCTGAGATTCACTCAACCAGCCGGTGTATCTCTCTCCAGTACGCCCTCTCCTCTCCACCTGAGATTCACTCAACCAGCCGGTGTATCTGTCACCTGTACACACTCTCATCTCCACCTGAGATTCACTCAACCAGCCGGTGTATCTCTCTCCTGTACGCCCTCTCATATCCACCTGAGATTCACTCAAACAGACGGTGAATCTCTCTCCTGTACGGCCTCTCATCTCCACCTGAGATTCACTCGACCAGCCGGTGTATCTCTCTCCTGTACGCCCTTTCATCTCCACCCGAGATTCACTCAACCAGCCGGTGTATCTCTCTACTGTACGCCCTCTCATCTCCACCCGAGATTCACTCAACCAGCCGGTGTATCTCTCTCCTGCACGCCCTCTCATCTCCACCTGAGATTTACTCGACCAGCCGGTACATCTCTCTCCTGTACGCCCTCTCATCTCCACCTGAGATTCACTTGACCAGCCGGTATATCTCACTCCTGTACACACTCTCATCTCCACCTGAGATTCACTCGACCAGCCGGTATATCTCTCTCCAATACACACTCCCATCTCCACCTGAGATTCACTCAACCAGCTGGTATATCTCTCTCCTGTACACCCTCTCATCTCCAACTGAGATTCACTCAACAAGCCGGTATATCTCTCCCCTGTACACCCCCTCATCTCCAGCTGAGATTCACTCTACTAGCCGGTATATCACTCTGCTGTACGCCCTCTCATTTCCAGCTGAGATTCACTCAGCCAGCCTGGTGTATCTCTCTGCTGTACGCCCACTCATCTCCAGCTGAGATTCAATCAGCCAGCCAGTTTATCTCTCTCCTGTACGCCCTCTCATCTCCACCTGAGATTCACTCAGCAAGCCGGTGTATCTCTCTCCTGTACGCCCTCTCATCTCCAGCTGAGATTCACTCAGTCAGCCGGTGTATCTCTCTCCTGTACACCCTCTCATCTCCAGCTGAGATTCACTCAGCCAGCCGGTGTATCTCTCTCCTGTACGCCCTCTCATCTCCAGCTGAGATTCACTCAGGCAGCCTGTGTATCTCACTCCTGTACGCCCTCTCATCTCCAGCCGAGATTCACTCAGCCAGCCGGTGTATCTCTCTCCTGTACGCCCTCTCATCTCCACCTGATATTCACTCAAACAGACGGTGAATCTCTCTCCTGTACGCCATCTCATCTCCACCTGAGATTCACTCGACCAGCCGGTGTATCTCTCTCCTGTACGCCCTTTCATCTCCACCCGAGATGCACTCAACCAGCCGGTGTATCTCTCTACTGTACGCCCTCTCATCTCCACCCGAGATTCACTCAACCAGCTGGTGTATCTCTCTCCTGCACGCCCTCTCATCTCCACCTGAGATTTACTCGACCAGCCGGTACATCTCTCTCCTGTACGCCCTCTCATCTCCACCTGAGATTCACTTGACCAGCCGGTATATCTCTCTCCGGTACGCCGTCTCATCTCCACCTGAGATTCACTCGAGCAGCCGGTATATCTCACTCCTGTACACACTCTCATCTCTACCTGAGATTCACTCGACCAGCCGGTATATCTCTCTCCGATACACACTCCCATCTCCACCTGAGATTCACTCAACCAGCTGGTATATCTCTCTCCTGTACACCCTCTCATCTCCAACTGAGATTCACTCAACAAGCCGGTATATCTCTCCCCTGTACACCCCCTCATCTCCAGCTGAGATTCACTCTACTAGCCGGTATATCACTCTGCTGTACGCCCTCTCATTTCCAGCTGAGATTCACTCAGCCAGCCTGGTGTATCTCTCTGCTGTACGCCCTCTCATCTCCAGCTGAGATTCAATCAGCCAGCCAGTTTATCTCTCTCCTGTACGCCCTCTCATCTCCAGCTGAGATTCACTCAGCCAGCCGGTGTATCTCTCTCCTGTACGCCCTCTCATCTCCAGCTGAGATTCACTCAGCCAGCCGGTGTATCTCTCTCCTGTACACCCTCTCATCTCCAGCTGAGATTCACTCAGCCAGCCGGTGTATCTCTCTCCTGTACGCCCTCTCATCTCCAGCTGAGATTCACTCTACTAGCCGGTATATCACTCTGCTGTACGCCCTCTCATTTCCAGCTGAGATTCACTCAGCCAGCCTGGTGTATCTCTCTGCTGTACGCCCCCTCATCTCCACCTGAGATTCACTCAAACAGACGGTGAATCTCTCTCCTGTATGCCCTCTCATCTCCACCTGAGATTCACTCGACCAGCCGGTGTATCTCTCTCATGTACGCCCTTTCATCGCCACCCGAGATTCACTCAACCAGCCGGTGTATCTCTCTCCTGTACGCCCTCTCATCTCCAGCTGAGATTCACTCAGCCAGCCGGTGTATCTCTCTCCTGTACGCCCTCTCATCTCCAGCTGAGATTCACTCAGCCAGCCGGTGTATCTCTCTCCTGTACACCCTCTCATCTCCAGCTGAGATTCACTCAGCCAGCCGGTGTATCTCTCTCCTGTACGCCCTCTCATCTCCAGCTGAGATTCACTCAACCAGCTGGTATATGTCTCTCCTGTACACCCTCTCATCTCCAACTGAGATTCACTCAACAAGCCGGTATATCTCTCCCCTGTACAACCCCTCATCTCCAGCTGAGATTCACTCTACTAGCCGGTATATCACTCTGCTGTACGCCCTCTCATTTCCAGCTGAGATTCACTCAGCCAGCCTGGTGTATCTCTCTGCTGTATGCCCTCTCATCTCCAGCTGAGATTCAATCAGCCAGCCAGTTTATCTCTCTCCTGTACGCCCTCTCATCTCCAGCCGAGATTCACTCAGCCAGCCGGTGTATCTCTCTCCTGTACGCCCTCTCATCTCCAACTGAGATTCACTCAGCCAGCCGGTGTATCACTCTCCTGTATGCTCTCTGATCTCCAGCTGAGATTCACTCAGCCAGCCGGTGTATCTCTCTCCTGTACACCCTCTCATGTCCAGCTGAGATTCACTCAGCCAGACGGTGTATCTCTCTCCTGTACGCCCTCTCCTCTCCACCTGAGATTAACTCAACCAGCCGGTGTATCTCTCTCCTGTACGCCCTCTCCTCTCCACCTGAGATTCACTCAACCAGCCGGTGTATCTGTCACCTGTACACCCTCTCATCTCCACCTGAGATTCACTCAACCAGCCGGTGTATCTCTCTCCTGTACGCCCTCTGATCTCCACCTGAGATTCCCTCAACCAGACGGTGTATCTCTCTCCTGTACGCCCTCTCATCTCCACCTGAGATGCACTCAAACAGACGGTGAATCTCTCTCCTGTACGGCCTCTCATCTCCACCTGAGATTCACTCGACCAGCCGGTGTATCTCTCTCCTGTACGCCCTCTCATCTCCAGCTGAGATTCACTCAGCCAGCCGGTGTAACTCTGTCCTGTACACCCTCTCATGTCCAGCTGAGATTCACTCAGCCAGCCTGGTGTATCTCTCTGCTGTATGCCCTCTCATCTCCAGCTGAGATTTAATCAGCCAGCCAGTTTATCTCTCTCCTGTACGCCCTCTCATCTCCAGCCGAGATTCACTCAGCCAGCCGGTGTATCTCTGTCCTGTACGCCCTCTCATCTCCAGCTGAGATTCACTCAGCCAGCCGGTGTATCACTCTCCTGTATGCCCTCTGATCTCCAGCTGAGATTCACTCAGCCAGCCGGTGTATCTCTCTCCTGTACACCCTCTCATGTCCAGCTGAGATTCACTCTGCCAGACGGTGTATCTCTCTCCTGTACGCCCTCTCCCCTCCACCTGAGATTCACTCAACCAGCCTGTGTACCTCTCTCCTGTACGCCCTCTCCTCTCCACCTGAGATTCACTCAACCAGCCGGTGTATCTGTCACCTGTACACCCTCTCATCTCCACCTGAGATTCACTCAACCAGCCGGTGTATCTCTCTCCTGTACGCCCTCTCATCTCCACCTGAGATTCCCTCAACCAGCCGGTGTATCTCTCTCCTGTACGCCCTCTCATCTCCAGCCCAGATTCACTCAGCCAGCCGGTGTATCTCTCTCCTGTACACCCTCTCATCTCCAGCTGAGATTCACTCAGCCAGCCGGTGTATCTCTCTCCTGTACGCCCTCTCATCTCCAGCTGAGATTCACTCAACCAGCTGGTATATGTCTCTCCTGTACACCCTCTCATCTCCAACTGAGATTCACTCAACAAGCCGGTATATCTCTCCCCTGTACACCCCCTCATCTCCAGCTGAGATTCACTCTACTAGCCGGTATATCACTCTGCTGTACGCCCTCTCATTTCCAGCTGAGATTCACTCAGCCAGCCTGGTGTATCTCTCTGCCTGTATGCCCTCTCATCTCCAGCTGAGATTCAATCAGCCAGCCAGTTTATCTCTCTCCTGTACGCCCTCTCATCTCAGCCGAGATTCACTCAGCCAGTCGGTGTATCTCTCTCCTGTACGCCCTCTCATCTCCAGCTGAGATTCACTCAGCCAGCCGGTGTATCACTCTCCTGTACGCCCTCTCATGTCCAGCTGAGATTCACTCAGCCAGACGGTGTATCTCTCTCCTGTACGCCCTCTCCTCTCCACCTGAGATTCACTCAACCAGCCGGTGTATCTCTCTCCTGTACGCCCTCTCCTCTCCACCTGAGATTCACTCAACCAGCCGGTGTATCTGTCACCTGTACACACTCTCATCTCCACCTGAGATTCACTCAACCAGCCGGTGTATCTCTCTACTGTACGCCCTCTCATCTCCACCCGAGATTCACTCAACCAGCCGGTGTATCTCTCTCCTGCACGCCCTCTCATCTCCACCTGAGATTTACTCGACCAGCCGGTACATCTCTCTCCTGTACGCCCTCTCATCTCCACCTGAGATTCACTTGACCAGCCGGTATATCTCTCTCCGGTACGCCCTCTCATCTCCACCTGAGATTCACTCGAGCAGCCGGTATATCTCACTCTGTACACACTCTCATCTCCACCTGAGATTCACTCGACCAGCCGGTATATCTCTCTCCAATACACACTCCCATCTCCAGCTGAGATTCACTCAACCAGCTGGTATATGTCTCTCCTGTACACCCTCTCATCTCCAACTGAGATTCACTCAACAAGCCGGTATATCTCTCCCCTGTACACCCCCTCATCTCCAGCTGAGATTCACTCTACTAGCCGGTATATCACTCTGCTGTACGCCCTCTCATTTCCAGCTGAGATTCACTCAGCCAGCCTGGTGTATCTCTCTGCTGTACGCCCACTCATCTCCAGCTGACACCTGAGATTCACTCAGCAAGCCGGTGTATCTCTCTCCTGTACGCCCTCTCATCTCCAGCTGAGATTCACTCAGTCAGCCGGTGTATCTCTCTCCTGTACACCCTCTCATCTCCCAGCTGAGATTCACTCAGGCCAGCCGGTGTATCTCTCTCCTGTACGCCCTCTCATCTCCAGCTGAGATTCACTCAGGCAGCCTGTGTATCTCACTCCTGTACGCCCCTCTCATCTCCAGCCGAGATTCACTCAGCCAGCCGGTGTATCTCTCTCCTGTACGCCCTCTCATCTCCACCTGATATTCACTCAAACAGACGGTGAATCTCTCTCCTGTACGCCATCTCATCTCCACCTGAGATTCACTCGACCAGCCGGTGTATCTCTCTCCTGTACGCCCTTTCATCTCCACCCGAGATGCACTCAACCAGCCGGTGTATCTCTCTACTGTACGCCCTCTCATCTCCACCCGAGATTCACTCAACCAGCTGGTGTATCTCTCTCCTGCACGCCCTCTCATCTCCACCTGAGATTTACTCGACCAGCCGGTACATCTCTCTCCTGTACGCCCTCTCATCTCCACCTGAGATTCACTTGACCAGCCGGTATATCTCTCTCCGGTACGCCGTCTCATCTCCACCTGAGATTCACTCGAGCAGCCGGTATATCTCACTCCTGTACACACTCTCATCTCTACCTGAGATTCACTCGACCAGCCGGTATATCTCTCTCCGATACACACTCCCCATCTCCACCTGAGATTCACTCAACCAGCTGGTATATCTCTCTCCTGTACACCCTCTCATCTCCAACTGAGATTCACTCAACAAGCCGGTATATCTCTCCCCTGTACACCCCCCTCATCTCCAGCTGAGATTCACTCTACTAGCCGGTATATCACTCTGCTGTACGCCCTCTCATTTCCAGCTGAGATTCACTCAGCCAGCCTGGTGTATCTCTCTGCTGTACGCCCCTCTCATCTCCAGCTGAGATTCAATCAGCCAGCCAGTTTATCTCTCTCCTGTACGCCCTCTCATCTCCAGCTGACGATTCACTCAGCCAGCCGGTGTATCTCTCTCCCTGTACGCCCCTCTCATCTCCAGCTGAGATTCACTCAGCCAGCCGGTGTATCTCTCTCCTGTACACCCTCTCATCTCCAGCTGAGATTCACTCAGCCAGCCGGTGTATCTCTCTCCTGTACGCCCTCTCATCTCCAGCTGAGATTCACTCTACTAGCCGGTATATCACTCTGCTGTACGCCCTCTCATTTCCAGCTGAGATTCACTCAGCCAGCCTGGTGTATCTCTCTGCTGTACGCCCCCTCATCTCCACCTGAGATTCACTCAAACAGACGGTGAATCTCTCTCCTGTATGCCCTCTCATCTCCACCTGAGATTCACCTCGACCAGCGGTGTATCTCTCTCATGTACGCCCTTTCATCTCCACCTCGAGATTCACTCAACCAGCCGGTGTATCTCTCTCCTGTACGCCCTCTCATCTCCAGCTGAGATTCACTGAGCCAGCCGGTGTATCTCTCTCCTGTACGCCCTCTCATCTCCAGCTGAGATTCACTCAGCCAGCCGTGTATCTCTCTCCTGTACACCCTCTCATCTCCAGCTGAGATTCACTCAGCCAGCCGGTGTATCTCTCTCCTGTACGCCCTCTCATCTCCAGCTGAGATTCACTCAACCAGCTGGTATATGTCTCTCCTGTACACCCTCTCATCTCCAACTGAGATTCACTCAACAAGCCGGTATATCTCTCCCCTGTACAACCCCTCATCTCCAGCTGAGATTCACTCTACTAGCCGGTATATCACCTCTGCCTGTACGCCCTCTCATTTCCAGCTGAGATTCACTCAGCCAGCCTGGTGTATCTCTCTGCTGTATGCCCTCTCATCTCCAGCTGAGATTCAATCAGCCAAGCCAGTTTATCTCTCTCCTGTACGCCTCTCATCTCCAGCCGAGATTCACTCAGCCAGCCGGTGTATCTCTCTCCTGTACGCCCTCTCATCTCCAGCTGAGATTCACTCAGCCAGCCGGTGTATCACTCTCCTGTATGCTCTCTGATCTCCAGCTGAGATTCACTCAGCCAGCCGGTGTATCTCTCTCCTGTACACCCTCTCATGTCCAGCTGAGATTCACTCAGCCAGACGGTGTATCTCTCTCCTGTACGCCCTCTCCTCTCCACCTGAGATTCACTCAACCAGCCGGTGTATCTCTCTCCTGTACGCCCTCTCCTCTCCACCTGAGATTCACTCAACCAGCCGGTGTATCTGTCACCTGTACACCCTCTCATCTCCACCTGAGATTCACTCAACCAGCCGGTGTATCTCTCTCCTGTACGCCCTCTGATCTCCACCTGAGATTCCCTCAACCAGACGGTGTATCTCTCTCCTGTACGCCCTCTCATCTCCACCTGAGATGCACTCAGCCAGCCGGTGTAACTCTGTCCTGTACACCCTCTCATGTCCAGCTGAGATTCACTCAGCCCAGCCTGGTGTATCTCTCTGCTGTATGCCCTCTCATCTCCAGCTGAGATTTAATCAGCCAGCCCAGTTTATCTCTCTCCTGTACGCCCTCTCATCTCCAGCCGAGATTCACTCAGCCAGCCGGTGTATCTCTGTCCTGTACGCCCTCTCATCTCCAGCTGAGATTCACTCAGCCAGCCGGTGTATCACTCTCCTGTATGCCCTCTGATCTCCAGCTGAGATTCACTCAGCCAGCCGGTGTATCTCTCTCCTGTACACCCTCTCATGTCCAGCTGAGATTCACTCTGCCAGACGGTGTATCTCTCTCCCTGTACGCCCTCTCCCCTCCACCTGAGATTCACTCAACCAGCCTGTGTACCTCTCCTCCTGTACGCCCTCTCCTCTCCACCTGAGATTCACTCAACCAGCCGGTGTATCTGGTCACCTGTACACCCTCTCATCTCCACCTGAGATTCACTCAACCAGCCGGTGTATCTCTCTCCTGTACGCCCTCTCATCTCCACCTGAGATTCCCTCAACCAGCCGGTGTATCTCTCTCCTGTACGGCCCTCTCATCTCCAGCCCCAGATTCACTCAGCCAGCCGGTGTATCTCTCTCCTGTACACCCTCTCATCTCCAGCTGAGATTCACTCAGCCAGCCGGTGTATCTCTCTCCTGTACGCCCTCTCATCTCCAGCTGAGATTCACTCAACCAGCTGGTATATGTCTTCTCCTGTACACCCTCTCATCTCCAACTGAGATTCACTCAACAAGCCGGTATATCTCTCCCCTGTACACCCCCTCATCTCCAGCTGAGATTCACTCTACTAAGCCGGTATATCACTCTGCTGTACGCCCCTCTCATTTCCAGCTGAGATTCACTCAGCCAGCCTGGTGTATCTCTCTGCTGTATGCCCTCTCATCTCCAGCTGAGATTCAATCAGCCAGCCAGTTTATCTCTCTCCTGTACGCCCTCTCATCTCCAGCCGAGATTCACTCAGCCAGTCGGTGTATCTCTCTCCTGTACGCCCTCTCATCTCCAGCTGAGATTCACTCAGGCCAGCCGGTGTATCACTCTCCTGTACGCCCTCTCATGTCCAGCTGAGATTCACTCAGCCAGACGGTGTATCTCTCTCCTGTACGCCCTCTCCTCTCCACCTGAGATTCACTCAACCAGCCGGTGTATCTCTTCCTGTACGCCCTCTCCTCTCCACCTGAGATTCACTCAACCAGCCGGTGTATCTGTCACCTGTACACACTCTCATCTCCACCTGAGATTCACTCAACCAGCTGGTGTATCTCTCTCCTGTACGCCCTCTCATCTCCACCTGAGATTCCCTCAACCAGCCGGTGTATCTCTCTCCTGTACGCCCTCTCATATCTACCTGAGATTCACTCAAAGAGACGGTGAATCTCTCTCCTGTACGGCCTCTCATCTCCACCTGAGATTCACTCGACCAGCCGGTGTATCTCTCTCCTGTACGCCCTTTCATCTCCACCTGAGATTTACCTCGACCAGCCGGTACATCTCTCTCCTGTACGCCCCTCTTCATCTCCACCACTGAGATTCACTTGACCAGCCGGTATATCTCTCTCCGGTACGCCCTCTCATCTCCACCTGAGATTCACTCGAGCAGACCGGTATATCTCTCTCCGATACACACTCCCATCTCCACCTGAGATTCACTCAACCAGCTGGTATATCTCTCTCCTGTACACCCTCTCATCTCCAACTGAGATTCACTCAACAAGCCGGTATATCTCTCCCCATGTACACCCCCTCATCTCCAGCTGAGATTCACTCTACTGGCCGGTATATCACTCTGCTGTAACGCCCTCTCATTTCCAGCTGAGATTCACTCAGCCAGCCTGGTGTATCTCTCTGCTGTACGCCCACTCATCTCCAGTTGAGATTCAATCAGCCAGCCAGTTTATCTCTCTCCTGTACGCCCTCTCATCTCCAGCTGAGGATTCACTCAGCAAGCCGGTGTATCTCTCTCCTATACGCCCTCTCATCTCCAGCTGAGATTCACTCAGCAAGCCGGTGTATCTCTTCTCCAGTACACCCTCTCATCTCCAGCTGAGATTCACTCAGCCAGCCGGTGTATCTCTCTCCTGTACGCCCCTCTCATCTCCAGCTGAGATTCACTCAGGCAGCCTGTGTATCTCACTCCTGTACGCCCTCTCATCTCCAGCCGAGATTCACTCAGCCAGCCGGTGTATCTCTCTCCTGTACGCCCTCTCATCTCCAGCTGAGATTCACTCAGCCAGCGGTGTAATCACTCTCCTGTATGCCCTCTGATCTCCAGCTGAGATTCACTCAGCCAGCCGGTGTATCTCTCTCCTGTACACCCTCTCATGTCCAGCTGAGATTCACTCAGCCAGACGGTGTATCTCTCTCCTGTACGCCCTCTCCTCTCCACCTGAGATTCACTCAACCAGCCGGTGTACCTCTCTCCTGTACGCCCTCTCCTCTCCACCTGAGATTCACTCAACCCAGCCGGTGTATCTGTCACCTGAACACCCTCTCATCTCCACCTGAGATTCACTCAACCAGCCGGTGTATCCTCTCTCCTGTACGCCCTCTCATCTCCACCTGAGATTCCCTCAACCAGCCGGTGTATCTCTCTCCTGTACGCCCCTCTCATCTCCACCTGAGATTCACTCAAACAGACGGTGAATCTCTCTCCTGTACGCCCTCTCATCTCCCACATACTACCCTGAGATTCACTGAGATCACCGACCCCGGTGTATCTCTCTCCTGTACGCCCTTTCATCTCCACCCGAGATTCACTCAACCCAGGCCGGTGTATCTCTCTACTGTACGCCCTCTCATCTCCACCCGAGATTCACTCAACCAGCCGGTGTATCTCTCTCCTGCACGCCCTCTCATCTCCACCAGAGATTTACTCGACCAGCCGGTACATCTCTCTCCTGTACGCCCTCTCATCTCCACCTGAGATTCACTTGACCAGCCGGTATATCTCTCTCCGGTACGCCGTCTCATCTCCACCTGAGATTCACTCGAGCAGCCCGGTATATCTCACTCCTGTACACACTCTCATCTCTACCTGAGATTCACTCGACCAGGCCGGTATATCTCTCTCCGATACACACTCCCATCTCCACCCTGAGATTCGCTCAACAAGCCGGTATATCTCTCCCCTGTACACCCCCTCATCTCCAGCTGAGATTCACTCTACTAGCCGGTATATCACTCTGCTGTACGCCCTCTCATTTCCAGCTGAGATTCACTCAGCCAGCCTGGTGTATCTCTCTGCTGTACGCCCTCTCATCTCCAGCTGAGATTCAATCAGCCAGCCAGTTTATCTCTCTCCTGTACGCCCTCTCATCTCCAGCTGAGATTCACTCAGCCAGCCGGTGTATCTCTCTCCTGTACGCCCTCTCATCTCCAGCTGAGATTCACTCAGCCAGCCGGTGTATCTCTCCCCTGTACCACCCCCTCATCTCCAGCTGAGATTCACTCTACTGGCCGGTATATCACTCTGCTGTACGCCCTCTCATTTCCAGCTGAGATTCACTCAGCCAGCCTGGTGTATCTCTCTCCTGTACGCCCTTTCATCTCCACCCGAGATTCACTCAACCAGCCGGTGTATCTCTCTACTGTACGCCCTCTCATCTCCACCCGAGATTCACTCAACCAGCCGGTGCATCTCTCTCCCTGCACGCCCCTCTCATCTCCATCTGAGATTTACTCGACCAGCCGGTACATCTCTCTCCTGTACGCCCCTCTCATCTCCACCTGAGATTCACTTGACCAGCCGGTATATCTCTCTCCGGTACGCCCCTCTCATCTCCACCTGAGATTCACTCGAGCAGCCGGTATATCTCTCTCCGATACACACTCCCATCTCCACCTGAGATTCACTCAGCCAGCCGGTGTATCTCTCTCCAGTACACCCTCTCATCTCCAGCTGAGATTCACTCAGCCAGCCGGTGTATCTCTCTCCTGTACGCCCTCTCATCTCCAGCTGAGATTCACTCAGGCAGCCTGTGTATCTCACTCCTGTACGCCCTCTCATCTCCAGCCGAGATTCACTCAGCCAGCCGGTGTATCTCTCTCCTGTACGCCCTCTCATCTCCAGCTGAGATTCACTCAGCCAGCCGGTGTATCACTCTCCTGTATGCCCTCTGATCTCCAGCTGAGATTCACTCAGCCAGCCGGTGCATCTCTCTCCTGTACACCCTCTCATGTCCAGCTGAGATTCACTCAGCCAGACGGTGTATCTCTCTCCTGTACGCCCTCTCCTCTCCACCTGAGATTCACTCAACCAGCCCGGTGTACCTCTCTCCTGTACGCCCTCTCCTCTCCACCTGAGATTCACTCAACCAGCCGGTGTATCTGTCACCTGAACACCCTCTCATCTCCACCTGAGATTCACTCAACCAGCCGGTGTATCTCTCTCCTGTACGCCCTCTCATCTCCACCTGAGATTCCCTCAACCAGCCGGTGTATCTCTCTCCTGTACGCCCTCTCATCTCCACCTGAGATTCACTCAAACAGACGGTGAATCTCATCTCCTGTACGCCCCTCTCATCTCCACCTGAGATTCACTCGACCAGCGCCGGTGTATCTCTCTCCTGTACGCCCCTTTCATCTCCACCCGAGATTCACTCAACCAGCCGGTGTATCTCTCTACTGTACGCCCTCTCATCTCCACCCCGAGATTCACTCAACCAGCCGGTGTATCTCTCTCCTGCACGCCCTCTCATCTCCACCTGAGATTTACTCGACCAGCCGGTACATCTCTCTCGTGTACGCCCTCTCCATCTCCACCTGAGATTCACTTGACCAGCCGGTATATCTCTCTCCGGTACGCCGTCTCATCTCCACCTGAGATTCACTCGAGCAGCCGGTATATCTCACTCCTGTACACACTCCTCATCTCTACCTGAGATTCACTCGACCAGCCGGTATATCTCTCTCCGATACACACTCCCATCTCCACCTGAGATTCACTCAACCAGCTGGTATATCTCTCTCCTGTACACCCTCTCATCTCCATCTGAGATTCACTCAACAAGCCGGTATATCTCTCCCCTGTACACCCCCTCATCTCCAGCTGAGATTCACTCTACTAGCCGGTATATCACTCTGCTGTACGCCCTCTCATTTCCAGCTGAGATTTACTCAGCCAGCCTGGTGTATCTCTCTGCTGTACGCCCTCTCATCTCCAGCTGAGATTCAATCAGCCAGCCAGTTTATCTCTCTCCTGTACGCCCTCTCATCTCCAGCTGAGATTCACTCAGCCAGCCGGTGTATCTCTCTCCTGTACGCCCTCTCATCTCCAGCTGAGATTCACTCAGCCAGCCGGTGTATCTCTCCCCTGTACACCCCCCTCATCTCCAGCTGAGATTCACTCTACTGGCCGGTATATCACTCTGCTGTACGCCCTCTCATTTCCAGCTGAGATTCACTCAGCCAGCCTGGTGTATCTCTCTGCTGTACGCCCTCTCATCTCCACCTGAGATTCACTCAAACAGACGGTGAATCTCTCTCCTGTATGCCCTCTCATCTCCACCTGAGATTCACTCAAACAGACGGTGAATCTCTCTCCTGTACGGCCTCTCATCTCCACCTGAGATTCACTCGACCAGCCGGTGTATCTCTCTCCTGTACGCCCTTTCATCTCCACCCGAGATTCACTCAACCAGCCGGTGTATCACTCTACTGTACGCCCTCTCATCTCCACCCGAGATTCACTCAACCAGCGGTGCATCTCTCTCCTGCACGCCCTCTCATCTCCACCTGAGATTTACTCGACCAGCCGGTACATCTCTCTCCTGTACGCCCTCTCATCTCCACCTGAGATTCACTTGACCAGCCGGTATATCTCTCTCCGGTACGCCCTCTCATCTCCACCTGAGATTCACTCGAGCAGCCGGTATATCTCTCTCCGATACACACTCCCATCTCCACCTGAGATTCACTCAGCCAGCCGGTGTATCTCTCTCCAGTACACCCTCTCATCTCCAGCTGAGATTCACTCAGCCAGCCGGTGTATCTCTCTCCTGTACGCCCTCTCATCTCCAGCTGAGATTCACTCAGGCAGCCTGTGTATCTCACTCCCTGTACGCCCTCTCATCTCCAGCCGAGATTCACTCAGCCAGCCGGTGTATCTCTCTCCTGTACGCCCTCTCATCTCCAGCTGAGATTTACTCGACCAGCCGGTACATCTCTCTCCTGTACGCCCTCTCATCTCCACCTGAGATTCACTTGACCAGCCGGTATATCTCTCTCCGGTACGCCCTCTCATCTCCACCTGAGATTCACTCGAGCAGCCGGTATATCTCTCTCCGATACACACTCCCATCTCCACCTGAGATTCACTCAACCAGCTGGTATATCTCTCTCCTGTACACCCTCTCATCTCCAACTGAGATTCACTCAACAAGCCGGTATATCTCTCCCCTGTACACCCCCTCATCTCCAGCTAAGATTCACTCTACTGGCCGGTATATCACTCTGCTGTACGCCCTCTCATTTCCAGCTGAGATTCACTCAGCCAGCCTGGTGTATCTCTCTGCTGTACGCCACTCATCTCCATCTGAGATTCAATCAGCCAGCCAGTTTATCTCTCTCCTGTACGCCCTCTCATCTCCAGCTGAGATTCACTCAGCAAGCCGGTGTATCTCTCTCCTGTACGCCCTCTCATCTCCAGCTGAGATTCACTCAGCCAGCCGGTGTATCTCTCTCCAGTACACCCTCTCATCTCCAGCTGAGATTCACTCAGCCAGCCGGTGTATCTCTCTCCTGTACGCCCTCTCATCTCCAGCTGAGATTCACTCAGGCAGCCTGTGTATCTCACTCCTGTACGCCCTCTCATCTCCAGCCGAGATTCACTCAGCCAGCCGGTGTATCTCTCTCCTGTACGCCCTCTCATCTCCAGCTGAGATTCACTCAGCCAGCCGGTGTATCACTCTCCTGTATGCCCTCTGATCTCCAGCTGAGATTCACTCAGCCAGCCGGTGTATCTCTCTCCTGTACACCCTCTCATGTCCAGCTGAGATTCACTCAGCCAGACGGTGTATCTCTCTCCTGTACGCCCTCTCCTCTCCACCTGAGATTCACTCAACCAGCCGGTGTACCTCTCTCCTGTACGCCCTCTCCTCTCCAGCTGAGATTCACTCAACCAGCCGGTGTATCTGTCACCTGAACACCCTCTCATCTCCACCTGAGATTCACTCAACCAGCCGGTGTATCTCTCTCCTGTACGCCCTCTCATCTCCACCTGAGATTCCCTCAACCAGCCGGTGTATCTCTCTCCTGTACGCCCTCTCATCTCCACCTGAGATTCACTCAAACAGAGGGTGAATCTCTCTCCTGTACGCCCTCTCATCTCCACCTGAGATTCACTCGACCAGCCGGTGTATCTCTCTCCTGTACGCCCTTTCATCTCCACCCGAGATTCACTCAACCAGCCGGTGTATCTCTCTACTGTACGCCCCTCTCATCTCCACCCGAGATTCACTCAACCAGCCGGTGTATCTCTCTCCTGCACGCCCCTCTCATCTCCACCTGAGATTTACTCGACCAGCCGGTACATCTCTCTCCTGTACGCCCTCTCATCTCCACCTGAGATTCACTTGACCAGCCGGTATATTCTCTCTCCGGTACGCCGTCTCATCTCCACCTGAGATTCACTCGAGCAGCCGGTATATCTCACTCCTGTACACACTCTCATCTCTACCTGAGATTCACTCGACCAGCCGGTATATCTCTCTCCGATACACACTCCCATCTCCACCTGAGATTCACTCAACCAGCTGGTATATCTCTCTCCTGTACACCCTCTCATCTCCAACTGAGATTCACTCAACAAGCCGGTATATCTCTCCCCTGTACACCCCCCTCATCTCCAGCTGAGATTCACTCTACTAGCCGGTATATCACTCTGCTGTACGCCCTCTCATTTCCAGCTGAGATTCACTCAGCCAGCCTGGTGTATCTCTCTGCTGTACGCCCTCTCATCTCCAGCTGAGATTCAATCAGCCAGCCAGTTTATCTCTCTCCTGTACGCCCTCTCATCTCCAGCTGAGATTCACTCAGCCAGCCGGTGTATCTCTCTCCTGTACGCCCTCTCATCTCCAGCTGAGATTCACTCAGCCAGCCGGTGTATCTCTCCCCTGTACACCCCCTCATCTCCAGCTGAGATTCACTCTACTGGCCGGTATAATCACTCTGTTGTACGCCCTCTCATTTCCAGCTGAGATTCACTCAGCCAGCCTGGTGTATCTCTCTGCTGTACGCCCTCTCATCTCCACCTGAGATTCACTCAAACAGACGGTGAATCTCTCTCCTGTATGCCCTCTCATCTCCACCTGAGATTCACTCGACCAGCCGGTGTATCTCTCTCCTGTACGCCCTTTCATCTCCACCCGAGATTCACTCAACCAGCCGGTGTATCTCTCTCCTGTACGCCCTCTCATCTCCACCTGAGATTCCCTCAACCAGCCGGTGTATCTCTCTCCTGTACGCCCTCTCATCTCCACCTGAGATTCACTCAAACAGACGGTGAATCTCTCTCCTGTACGCCCTCTCATCTCCACCTGAGATTCACTCGACCAGCCGGTGTATCTCTCTCCTGTACGCCCTTTCATCTCCACCCGAGATTCACTCAACCAGCCGGTGTATCTCTCTACTGTACGCCCTCTCATCTCCACCCGAGATTCACTCAACCAGCCGGTGTATCTCTCTCCTGCACGCCCTCTCATCTCCACCTGAGATTTACTCGACCAGCCGGTACATCTCTCTCCTGTACGCCCCTCTCATCTCCACCTGAGATTCACTTGACCAGCCGGTATATCTCTCTCCGGTACGCCGTCTCATCTCCACCTGAGATTCACTCGAGCAGCCGGTATATCTCACTCCTGTACACACTCTCATCTCTACCTGAGATTCACTCGACCAGCCGGTATATCTCTCTCCGATACACACTCCCATCTCCACCTGAGATTCACTCAACCAGCTGGTATATCTCTCTCCTGTACACCCTCTCATCTCCAACTGAGATTCACTCAACAAGCCGCTATATCTCTCCCCTGTACACCCCCTCATCTCCAGCTGAGATTCACTCTACTAGCCGGTATATCACTCTGCTGTACGCACTCTCATTTCCAGCTGAGATTCACTCAGCCAGCGATGGTGTATCTCTCTGCTGTACGCCCTCTCATCTCCAGCTGAGATTCAATCAGCCAGCCAGTTTATCTCTCTCCTGTACGCCCTCTCATCTCCAGCTGAGATTCACTCAGCCAGCCGGTGTATCTCTCTCCTGTACGCCCTCTCATCTCCAGCTGAGATTCACTCAGCCAGCCGGTGTATCTCTCTCCTGTACACCCTCTCATCTCCAGCTGAGATTCACTCAGCCAGCCGGTGTATCTCTCTCCTGTACGCCCTCTCATCTCCAGCTGAGATTCACTCAACCAGCTGGTATATGTCTCTCCTGTACACCCTCTCATCTCCAACTGAGATTCACTCAACAAGCCGGTATATCTCTTCCCCTGTACAACCCCTCATCTCCAGCTGAGATTCACTCTACTAGCCGGTATATCACTCTGCTATACGCCCTCTCATTTCCAGCTGAGATTCACTCAGCCAGCCTGGTGTATCTCTCTGCTGTATGCCCTCTCATCTCCAGCTGAGATTCAATCAGCCAGCCAGTTTATCTCTCTCCTGTACGCCCTCTCATCTCCAGCCGAGATTCACTCAGCCAGCCGGTGTATCTCTCTCCTGTACGCCCTCTCATCTCCAGCTGAGATTCACTCAGCCAGCCGGTGTATCACTCTCCTGTATGCTCTCTGATCTCCAGCTGAGATTCACTCAGCCAGCCGGTGTATCTCTCTCCTGTACACCCTCTCATGTCCAGCTGAGATTCACTCAGCCAGACGGTGTATCTCTCTCCTGTACGCCCTCTCCTCTCCACCTGAGATTCACTCAACCAGCCGGTGTATCTCTCTCCTGTACGCCCTCTCCTCTCCACCTGAGATTCACTCAACCAGCCGGTGTATCTGTCACCTGTACACCCTCTCATCTCCACCTGAGATTCACTCAACCAGCCGGTGTATCTCTCTCCTGTACGCCCTCTGATCTCCACCTGAGATTCCCTCAACCAGACGGTGTATCTCTCTCCTGTACGCCCTCTCATCTCCACCTGAGATGCACTCAAACAGACGGTGAATCTCTCTCCTGTACGGCCTCTCATCTCCACCTGAGATTCACTCGACCAGCCGGTGTATCTCTCTCCTGTACGCCCTCTCATCTCCAGCTGAGATTCACTCAGCCAGCCGGTGTATCACTCTCCTGTATGCCCTCTCATCTCCAGCTGAGATTTAATCAGCCAGCCAGTTTATCTCTCTCCTGTACGCCCTCTCATCTCCAGCCGAGATTCACTCAGCCAGCCGGTGTATCTCTCTCCTGTACGCCCTCTCATCTCCAGCTGAGATTCACTCAGCCAGCCGGAGTATCACTCTCCTGTATGCCCTCTGATCTCCAGCTGAGATTCACTCAGCCAGCCGGTGTTTCTCTCTCCTGTACACCCTCTCATGTCCAGCTGAGATTCACTCTGCCAGACGGTGTATCTCTCTCCTGTACGCCCTCTCCCCTCCACCTGAGATTCACTCAACCAGCCTGTGTACCTCTCTCCTGTACGCCCTCTCCTCTCCACCTGAGATTCACTCAACCAGCCGGTGTATCTGTCACCTGTACACCCTCTCATCTCCACCTGAGATTCACTCAACCAGCCGTTGTATCTCTCTCCTGTACGCCCTCTCATCTCCACCTGAGATTCCCTCAACCAGCCGGTGTATCTCTCTCCTGTACGCCCTCTCATCTCCAGCCCAGATTCACTCAGCCAGCCGGTGTATCTCTCTCCTGTACACCCTCTCATCTCCAGCTGAGATTCACTCAGCCAGCCGGTGTATCTCTCTCCTGTACGCCCTCTCATCTCCAGCTGAGATTCACTCAACCAGCTGGTATATGTCTCTCCTGTACACCCTCTCATCTCCAACTGAGATTCACTCAACAAGCCGGTATATCTCTCCCCTGTACACCCCCTCATCTCCAGCTGAGATTCACTCTACTAGCCGGTATATCACTCTGCTGTACGCCCTCTCATGTCCAGCTGAGATTCACTCAGCCAGACGGTGTATCTCTCTCCTGTACGCCCTCTCCTCTCCACCTGAGATTCACTCAACCAGCCGGTTTATCTCTCTCCTGTACGCCCTCTCCTCTCCACCTGAGATTCACTCAACCAGCCGGTGTATCTGTCACCTGTACACACTCTCATCTCCACCTGAGATTCACTCAACCAGCTGGTGTATCTCTCTCCTGTACGCCCTCTCATCTCCACCTGAGATTCCCTCAACCAGCCGGTGTATCTCTCTCCTGTACGCCCTCTCATATCCACCTGAGATTCACTCAAACAGACGGTGAATCTCTCTCCTGTACGGCCTCTCATCTCCACCTGAGATTCACTCGACCAGCCGGTGTATCTCTCTCCTGTACGCCCTTTCATCTCCACCCGAGATTCACTCAACCAGCCGGTGTATCTCTCTACTGTACGCCCTCTCATCTCCACCCGAGATTCACTCAACCAGCCGGTGTATCTCTCTCCTGCACGCCCTCTCATCTCCACCTGAGATTTACTCGACCAGCCGGTACATCTCTCTCCTGTACGCCCTCTCATCTCCACCTGAGATTCACTTGACCAGCCGGTATATCTCTCTCCGGTACGCCCTCTCATCTCCACCTGAGATTCACTCGAGCAACCGGTATATCTCTCTCCGATACACACTCCCATCTCCACCTGAGATTCACTCAACCAGCTGGTATACCTCTCTCCTGTACACCCTCTCATCTCCAACTGAGATTCACTCAACAAGCCGGTATATCTCTCCCCTGTACACCCCCTCATCTCCAGCTGAGATTCACTCTACTGGCCGGTATATCACTCTGCTGTACGCCCTCTCATTTCCAGCTGAGATTCACTCAGCCAACCTGGTGTATCTCTCTGCTGTACGCCCACTCATCTCCAGCTGAGATTCAATCAGCCAGCCAGTTTATCTCTCTCCTGTACGCCCTCTCATCTCCAGCTGAGATTCACTCAGCAAGCCGGTGTATCTCTCTCCTGTACGCCCTCTCATCTCCAGCTGAGATTCACTCAGCCAGCCGGTGTATCTCTCTCCAGTACACCCTCTCATCTCCAGCTGAGATTCACTCAGCCAGCCGGTGTATCTCTCTCCTGTACGCCCTCTCATCTCCAGCTGAGATTCACTCAGGCAGCCTGTGTATCTCACTCCTGTACGCCCTCTCATCTCCAGCCGAGATTCACTCAGCCAGCCGGTGTATCTCTCTCCTGTACGCCCTCTCATCTCCAGCTGAGATTCACTCAGCCAGCCGGTGTATCACTCTCCTGTATGCCCTCTGATCTCCAGCTGAGATTCACTCAGCCAGCCGGTGTATCTCTCTCCTGTACACCCTCTCATGTCCAGCTGAGATTCACTCAGCCAGACGGTGTATCTCTCTCCTGTACGCCCTCTCCTCTCCACCTGAGATTCACTCAACCAGCCGGTGTACCTCTCTCCTGTACGCCCTCTCCTCTCCAGCTGAGATTCACTCAACCAGCCGGTGTATCTGTCACCTGAACACCCTCTCATCTCCACCTGAGATTCACTGAACCAGCCGGTGTATCTCTCTCCTGTACGCCCTCTCATCTCCACCTGAGATTCCCTCAACCAGCCGGTGTATCTCTCTCCTGTACGCCCTCTCATCTCCACCTGAGATTCACTCAAACAGACGGTGAATCTCTCTCCTGTACGCCCTCTCATCTCCACCTGAGATTCACTCGACCAGCCGGTGTATCTCTCTCCTGTACGCCCTCTCATCTCCACCTGAGATTCACTCGACCAGCCGGTGTATCTCTCTCCTGTACGCCCTTTCATCTCCACCCGAGATTCACTCAGCCAGCCTGGTGTATCTCTCTGCTGTATGCCCTCTCATCTCCAGCTGAGATTTAATCAGCCAGCCAGTTTATCTCTCTCCTGTACGCCCTCTCATCTCCAGCCGAGATTCACTCAGCCAGCCGGTGTATCTCTGTCCTGTACGCCCTCTCATCTCCAGCTGAGATTCACTCAGCCAGCCGGTGTATCACTCTCCTGTATGCCCTCTGATCTCCAGCTGAGATTCACTCAGCCAGCCGGTGTATCTCTCTCCTGTACACCCTCTCATGTCCAGCTGAGATTCACTCTGCCAGACGGTGTATCTCTCTCCTGTACGCCCTCTCCCCTCCACCTGAGATTCACTCAACCAGCCTGTGTACCTCTCTCCTGTACGCCCTCTCCTCTCCACCTGAGATTGACTCAACCAGCCGGTGTATCTGTCACCTGTACACCCTCTCATCTCCACCTGAGATTCACTCAACCAGCCGGTGTATCTCTCTCCTGTACGCCCTCTCATCTCCACCTGAGATTCCCTCAACCAGCCGGTGTATCTCTCTCCTGTACGCCCTCTCATCTCCAGCCCAGATTCACTCAGCCAGCCGGTGTATCTCTCTCCTGTACGCCCTCTCATCTCCAGCTGAGATTCACTCAACCAGCTGGTATATGTCTCTCCTGTACACCCTCTCATCTCCAACTGAGATTCACTCAACAAGCCGGTATATCTCTCCCCTGTACACCCCCTCATCTCCAGCTGAGATTCACTCTACTAGCCGGTATATCACTCTGCTGTACGCCCTCTCATTTCCAGCTGAGATTCACTCAGCCAGCCTGGTGTATCTCTCTGCTGTATGCCCTCTCATCTCCAGCTGAGATTCAATCAGCCAGCCAGTTTATCTCTCTCCTGTACGCCCTCTCATCTCCAGCCGAGATTCACTCAGCCAGTCGGTGTATCTCTCTCCTGTACGCCCTCTCCTCTCCACCTGAGATTCACTCAACCAGCCGGTTTATCTCTCTCCTGTACGCCCTCTCCTCTCCACCTGAGATTCACTCAACCAGCCGGTGTATCTGTCACCTGTACACCCTCTCATCTCCACCTGAGATTCACTCAACCAGCCGGTGTATCTCTCTCCTGTACGCCCTCTGATCTCCACCTGAGATTCCCTCAACCAGACGGTGTATCTCTCTCCTGTACGCCCTCTCATCTCCACCTGAGATGCACTCAAACAGACGGTGAATCTCTCTCCTGTACGGCCTCTCATCTCCACCTGAGATTCACTCGACCAGCCGGTGTATCTCTCTCCTGTACGCCCTCTCATCTCCAGCTGAGATTCACTCAGCCAGCCGGTGTATCACTCTCCTGTATGCCCTCTCATCTCCAGCTGAGATTTAATCAGCCAGCCAGTTTATCTCTCTCCTGTACGCCCTCTCATCTCCAGCCGAGATTCACTCAGCCAGCCGGTGTATCTCTCTCCTGTACGCCCTCTCATCTCCAGCTGAGATTCACTCAGCCAGCCGGTGTATCACTCTCCTGTATGCCCTCTGATCTCCAGCTGAGATTCACTCAGCCAGCCGGTGTTTCTCTCTCCTGTACACCCTCTCATGTCCAGCTGAGATTCACTCTGCCAGACGGTGTATCTCTCTCCTGTACGCCCTCTCCCCTCCACCTGAGATTCACTCAACCAGCCTGTGTACCTCTCTCCTGTACGCCCTCTCCTCTCCACCTGAGATTCACTCAACCAGCCGGTGTATCTGTCACCTGTACACCCTCTCATCTCCACCTGAGATTCACTCAACCAGCCGTTGTATCTCTCTCCTGTACGCCCTCTCATCTCCACCTGAGATTCCCTCAACCAGCCGGTGTATCTCTCTCCTGTACGCCCTCTCATCTCCAGCCCAGATTCACTCAGCCAGCCGGTGTATCTCTCTCCTGTACACCCTCTCATCTCCAGCTGAGATTCACTCAGCCAGCCGGTGTATCTCTCTCCTGTACGTCCTCTCATCTCCAGCTGAGATTCACTCAACCAGCTGGTATATGTCTCTCCTGTACACCCTCTCATCTCCAACTGAGATTCACTCAACAAGCCGGTATATCTCTCCCCTGTACACCCCCTCATCTCCAGCTGAGATTCACTCTACTAGCCGGTATATCACTCTGCTGTACGCCCTCTCATGTCCAGCTGAGATTCACTCAGCCAGACGGTGTATCTCTCTCCTGTACGCCCTCTCCTCTCCACCTGAGATTCACTCAACCAGCCGGTTTATCTCTCTCCTGTACGCCCTCTCCTCTCCACCTGAGATTCACTCAACCAGCCGGTGTATCTGTCACCTGTACACACTCTCATCTCCACCTGAGATTCACTCAACCAGCTGGTGTATCTCTCTCCTGTACGCCCTCTCATCTCCACCTGAGATTCCCTCAACCAGCCGGTGTATCTCTCTCCTGTACGCCCTCTCATATCCACCTGAGATTCACTCAAACAGACGGTGAATCTCTCTCCTGTACGGCCTCTCATCTCCACCTGAGATTCACTCGACCAGCCGGTGTATCTCTCTCCTGTACGCCCTTTCATCTCCACCCGAGATTCACTCAACCAGCCGGTGTATCTCTCTACTGTACGCCCTCTCATCTCCACCCGAGATTCACTCAACCAGCCGGTGTATCTCTCTCCTGCACGCCCTCTCATCTCCACCTGAGATTTACTCGACCAGCCGGTACATCTCTCTCCTGTACGCCCTCTCATCTCCACCTGAGATTCACTTGACCAGCCGGTATATCTCTCTCCGGTACGCCCTCTCATCTCCACCTGAGATTCACTCGAGCAACCGGTATATCTCTCTCCGATACACACTCCCATCTCCACCTGAGATTCACTCAACCAGCTGGTATATCTCTCTCCTGTACACCCTCTCATCTCCAACTGAGATTCACTCAACAAGCCGGTATATCTCTCCCCTGTACACCCCCTCATCTCCAGCTGAGATTCACTCTACTGGCCGGTATATCACTCTGCTGTACGCCCTCTCATTTCCAGCTGAGATTCACTCAGCCAACCTGGTGTATCTCTCTGCTGTACGCCCACTCATCTCCAGCTGAGATTCAATCAGCCAGCCAGTTTATCTCTCTCCTGTACGCCCTCTCATCTCCAGCTGAGATTCACTCAGCAAGCCGGTGTATCTCTCTCCTGTACGCCCTCTCATCTCCAGCTGAGATTCACTCAGCCAGCCGGTGTATCTCTCTCCAGTACACCCTCTCATCTCCAGCTGAGATTCACTCAGCCAGCCGGTGTATCTCTCTCCTGTACGCCCTCTCATCTCCAGCTGAGATTCACTCAGGCAGCCTGTGTATCTCACTCCTGTACGCCCTCTCATCTCCAGCCGAGATTCACTCAGCCAGCCGGTGTATCTCTCTCCTGTACGCCCTCTCATCTCCAGCTGAGATTCACTCAGCCAGCCGGTGTATCACTCTCCTGTATGCCCTCTGATCTCCAGCTGAGATTCACTCAGCCAGCCGGTGTATCTCTCTCCTGTACACCCTCTCATGTCCAGCTGAGATTCACTCAGCCAGACGGTGTATCTCTCTCCTGTACGCCCTCTCCTCTCCACCTGAGATTCACTCAACCAGCCGGTGTACCTCTCTCCTGTACGCCCTCTCCTCTCCAGCTGAGATTCACTCAACCAGCCGGTGTATCTGTCACCTGAACACCCTCTCATCTCCACCTGAGATTCACTCAACCAGCCGGTGTATCTCTCTCCTGTACGCCCTCTCATCTCCACCTGAGATTCCCTCAACCAGCCGGTGTATCTCTCTCCTGTACGCCCTCTCATCTCCACCTGAGATTCACTCAAACAGACGGTGAATCTCTCTCCTGTACGCCCTCTCATCTCCACCTGAGATTCACTCGACCAGCCGGTGTATCTCTCTCCTGTACGCCCTCTCATCTCCACCTGAGATTCACTCGACCAGCCGGTGTATCTCTCTCCTGTACGCCCTTTCATCTCCACCCGAGATTCACTCAGCCAGCCTGGTGTATCTCTCTGCTGTATGCCCTCTCATCTCCAGCTGAGATTTAATCAGCCAGCCAGTTTATCTCTCTCCTGTACGCCCTCTCATCTCCAGCCGAGATTCACTCAGCCAGCCGGTGTATCTCTGTCCTGTACGCCCTCTCATCTCCAGCTGAGATTCACTCAGCCAGCCGGTGTATCACTCTCCTGTATGCCCTCTGATCTCCAGCTGAGATTCACTCAGCCAGCCGGTGTATCTCTCTCCTGTACACCCTCTCATGTCCAGCTGAGATTCATTCTGCCAGACGGTGTATCTCTCTCCTGTACGCCCTCTCCCCTCCACCTGAGATTCACTCAACCAGCCTGTGTACCTCTCTCCTGTACGCCCTCTCCTCTCCACCTGAGATTGACTCAACCAGCCGGTGTATCTGTCACCTGTACACCCTCTCATCTCCACCTGAGATTCACTCAACCAGCCGGTGTATCTCTCTCCTGTACGCCCTCTCATCTCCACCTGAGATTCCCTCAACCAGCCGGTGTATCTCTCTCCTGTACGCCCTCTCATCTCCAGCCCAGATTCACTCAGCCAGCCGGTGTATCTCTCTCCTGTACGCCCTCTCATCTCCAGCTGAGATTCACTCAACCAGCTGGTATATGTCTCTCCTGTACACCCTCTCATCTCCAACTGAGATTCACTCAACAAGCCGGTATATCTCTCCCCTGTACACCCCCTCATCTCCAGCTGAGATTCACTCTACTAGCCGGTATATCTCTCCCCTGTACACCCCCTCATCTCCAGCTGAGATTCACTCTACTAGCCGGTATATCACTCTGCTGTACGCCCTCTCATGTCCAGCTGAGATTCACTCAGCCAGACGGTGTATCTCTCTCCTGTACGCCCTCTCCTCTCCACCTGAGATTCACTCAACCAGCCGGTGTACCTCTCTCCTGTACGCCCTCTCCTCTCCACCTGAGATTCACTCAACCAGCCGGTGTATCTGTCACCTGTACACACTCTCATCTCCACCTGAGATTCACTCAACCAGCTGGTGTATCTCTCTCCTGTACGCCCTCTCATCTCCACCTGAGATTCCCTCAACCAGCCGGTGTATCTCTCTCCTGTACGCCCTCTCATATCCACCTGAGATTCACTCAAACAGACGGTGAATCTCTCTCCTGTACGGCCTCTCATCTCCACCTGAGATTCACTCGACCAGCCGGTGTATCTCTCTCCTGTACGCCCTTTCATCTCCACCCGAGATTCACTCAACCAGCCGGTGTATCTCTCTCCTGTACGCCCTCTCATCTCCAGCTGAGATTCACTCAGGCAGCCTGTGTATCTCACTCCTGTACGCCCTCTCATCTCCAGCCGAGATTCACTCAGCCAGCCGGTGTATCTCTCTCCTGTACGCCCTCTCATCTCCAGCTGAGATTCACTCAGCCAGCCGGTGTATCACTCTCCTGTATGCCCTCTGATCTCCAGCTGAGATTCACTCAGCCAGCCGGTGTATCTCTCTCCTGTACACCCTCTCATGTCCAGCTGAGATTCACTCAGCCAGACGGTGTATCTCTCTCCTGTACGCCCTCTCCTCTCCACCTGAGATTCACTCAACCAGCCGGTGTACCTCTCTCCTGTACGCCCTCTCCTCTCCACCTGAGATTCACTCAACCAGCCGGTGTATCTGTCACCTGAACACCCTCTCATCTCCACCTGAGATTCACTCAACCAGCCGGTGTATCTCTCTCCTGTACGCCCTCTCATCTCCACCTGAGATTCCCTCAACCAGCCGGTGTATCTCTCTCCTGTACGCCCTCTCATCTCCACCTGAGATTCACTCAAACAGACGGTGAATCTCTCTCCTGTACGCCCTCTCATCTCCACCTGAGATTCACTCGACCAGCCGGTGTATCTCTCTCCTGTACGCCCTTTCATCTCCACCCGAGATTCACTCAACCAGCCGGTGTATCTCTCTACTGTACGCCCTCTCATCTCCACCCGAGATTCACTCAACCAGCCGGTGTATCTCTCTCCTGCACGCCCTCTCATCTCCACCTGAGATTTACTCGACCAGCCGGTACATCTCTCTCGTGTACGCCCTCTCATCTCCACCTGAGATTCACTTGACCAGCCGGTATATCTCTCTCCGGTACGCCGTCTCATCTCCACCTGAGATTCACTCGAGCAGCCGGTATATCTCACTCCTGTACACACTCTCATCTCTACCTGAGATTCACTCGACCAGCCGGTATATCTCTCTCCGATACACACTCCCATCTCCACCTGAGATTCACTCAACCAGCTGGTATATCTCTCTCCTGTACACCCTCTCATCTCCATCTGAGATTCACTCAACAAGCCGGTATATCTCTCCCCTGTACACCCCCTCATCTCCAGCTGAGATTCACTCTACTAGCCGGTATATCACTCTGCTGTACGCCCTCTCATTTCCAGCTGAGATTTACTCAGCCAGCCTGGTGTATCTCTCTGCTGTACGCCCTCTCATCTCCAGCTGAGATTCAATCAGCCAGCCAGTTTATCTCTCTCCTGTACGCCCTCTCATCTCCAGCTGAGATTCACTCAGCCAGCCGGTGTATCTCTCTGCTGTACGCCCTCTCATCTCCAGCTGAGATTCACTCAGCCAGCCGGTGTATCTCTCCCCTGTACACCCCCTCATCTCCAGCTGAGATTCACTCTACTGGCCGGTATATCACTCTGCTGTACGCCCTCTCATTTCCAGCTGAGATTCACTCAGCCAGCCTGGTGTATCTCTCTGCTGTACGCCCTCTCATCTCCACCTGAGATTCACTCAAACAGACGGTGAATCTCTCTCCTGTATGCCCTCTCATCTCCACCTGAGATTCACTCAAACAGACGGTGAATCTCTCTCCTGTACGGCCTCTCATCTCCACCTGAGATTCACTCGACCAGCCGGTGTATCTCTCTCCTGTACGCCCTTTCATCTCCACCCGAGATTCACTCAACCAGCCGGTGTATCACTCTACTGTACGCCCTCTCATCTCCACCCGAGATTCACTCAACCAGCCGGTGCATCTCTCTCCTGCACGCCCTCTCATCTCCACCTGAGATTTACTCGACCAGCCGGTACATCTCTCTCCTGTACGCCCTCTCATCTCCACCTGAGATTCACTTGACCAGCCGGTATATCTCTCTCCGGTACGCCCTCTCATCTCCACCTGAGATTCACTCGAGCAGCCGGTATATCTCTCTCCGATACACACTCCCATCTCCACCTGAGATTCACTCAGCCAGCCGGTGTATCTCTCTCCAGTACACCCTCTCATCTCCAGCTGAGATTCACTCAGCCAGCCGGTGTATCTCTCTCCTGTACGCCCTCTCATCTCCAGCTGAGATTCACTCAGGCAGCCTGTGTATCTCACTCCTGTACGCCCTCTCATCTCCAGCCGAGATTCACTCAGCCAGCCGGTGTATCTCTCTCCTGTACGCCCTCTCATCTCCAGCTGAGATTTACTCGACCAGCCGGTACATCTCTCTCCTGTACGCCCTCTCATCTCCACCTGAGATTCACTTGACCAGCCGGTATATCTCTCTCCGGTACGCCCTCTCATCTCCACCTGAGATTCACTCGAGCAGCCGGTATATCTCTCTCCGATACACACTCCCATCTCCACCTGAGATTCACTCAACCAGCTGGTATATCTCTCTCCTGTACACCCTCTCATCTCCAACTGAGATTCACTCAACAAGCCGGTATATCTCTCCCCTGTACACCCCCTCATCTCCAGCTGAGATTCACTCTACTGGCCGGTATATCACTCTGCTGTACGCCCTCTCATTTCCAGCTGAGATTCACTCAGCCAGCCTGGTGTATCTCTCTGCTGTACGCCCACTCATCTCCATCTGAGATTCAATCAGCCAGCCAGTTTATCTCTCTCCTGTACGCCCTCTCATCTCCAGCTGAGATTCACTCAGCAAGCCGGTGTATCTCTCTCCTGTACGCCCTCTCATCTCCAGCTGAGATTCACTCAGCCAGCCGGTGTATCTCTCTCCAGTACACCCTCTCATCTCCAGCTGAGATTCACTCAGCCAGCCGGTGTATCTCTCTCCTGTACGCCCTCTCATCTCCAGCTGAGATTCACTCAGGCAGCCTGTGTATCTCACTCCTGTACGCCCTCTCATCTCCAGCCGAGATTCACTCAGCCAGCCGGTGTATCTCTCTCCTGTACGCCCTCTCATCTCCAGCTGAGATTCACTCAGCCAGCCGGTGTATCACTCTCCTGTATGCCCTCTGATCTCCAGCTGAGATTCACTCAGCCAGCCGGTGTATCTCTCTCCTGTACACCCTCTCATGTCCAGCTGAGATTCACTCAGCCAGACGGTGTATCTCTCTCCTGTACGCCCTCTCCTCTCCACCTGAGATTCACTCAACCAGCCGGTGTACCTCTCTCCTGTACGCCCTCTCCTCTCCAGCTGAGATTCACTCAACCAGCCGTGTATCTGTCACCTGAACACCCTCTCATCTCCACCTGAGATTCACTCAACCAGCCGGTGTATCTCTCTCCTGTACGCCCTCTCATCTCCACCTGAGATTCCCTCAACCAGCCGGTGTATCTCTCTCCTGTACGCCCTCTCATCTCCACCTGAGATTCACTCAAACAGAGGGTGAATCTCTCTCCTGTACGCCCTCTCATCTCCACCTGAGATTCACTCGACCAGCCGGTGTATCTCTCTCCTGTACGCCCTTTCATCTCCACCCGAGATTCACTCAACCAGCCGGTGTATCTCTCTACTGTACGCCCTCTCATCTCCACCCGAGATTCACTCAACCAGCCGGTGTATCTCTCTCCTGCACGCCCTCTCATCTCCACCTGAGATTTACTCGACCAGCCGGTACATCTCTCTCCTGTACGCCCTCTCATCTCCACCTGAGATTCACTTGACCAGCCGGTATATCTCTCTCCGGTACGCCGTCTCATCTCCACCTGAGATTCACTCGAGCAGCCGGTATATCTCACTCCTGTACACACTCTCATCTCTACCTGAGATTCACTCGACCAGCCGGTATATCTCTCTCCGATACACACTCCCATCTCCACCTGAGATTCACTCAACCAGCTGGTATATCTCTCTCCTGTACACCCTCTCATCTCCAACTGAGATTCACTCAACAAGCCGGTATATCTCTCCCCTGTACACCCCCTCATCTCCAGCTGAGATTCACTCTACTAGCCGGTATATCACTCTGCTGTACGCTCTCTCATTTCCAGCTGAGATTCACTCAGCCAGCCTGGTGTATCTCTCTGCTGTACGCCTTCTCATCTCCAGCTGAGATTCAATCAGCCAGCCAGTTTATCTCTCTCCTGTACGCCCTCTCATCTCCAGCTGAGATTCACTCAGCCAGCCGGTGTATCTCTCTCCTGTACGCCCTCTCATCTCCAGCTGAGATTCACTCAGCCAGCCGGTGTATCTCTCCCCTGTACACCCCCTCATCTCCAGCTGAGATTCACTCTACTGGCCGGTATATCACTCTGTTGTACGCCCTCTCATTTCCAGCTGAGATTCACTCAGCCAGCCTGGTGTATCTCTCTGCTGTACGCCCTCTCATCTCCACCTGAGATTCACTCAAACAGACGGTGAATCTCTCTCCTGTATGCCCTCTCATCTCCACCTGAGATTCACTCGACCAGCCGGTGTATCTCTCTCCTGTACGCCCTTTCATCTCCACCCGAGATTCACTCAACCAGCCGGTGTATCTCTCTCCTGTACGCCCTCTCATCTCCACCTGAGATTCCCTCAACCAGCCGGTGTATCTCTCTCCTGTACGCCCTCTCATCTCCACCTGAGATTCACTCAAACAGACGGTGAATCTCTCTCCTGTACGCCCTCTCATCTCCACCTGAGATTCACTCGACCAGCCGGTGTATCTCTCTCCTGTACGCCCTTTCATCTCCACCCGAGATTCACTCAACCAGCCGGTGTATCTCTCTACTGTACGCCCTCTCATCTCCACCCGAGATTCACTCAACCAGCCGGTGTATCTCTCTCCTGCACGCCCTCTCATCTCCACCTGAGATTTACTCGACCAGCCGGTACATCTCTCTCCTGTACGCCCTCTCATCTCCACCTGAGATTCACTTGACCAGCCGGTATATCTCTCTCCGGTACGCCGTCTCATCTCCACCTGAGATTCACTCGAGCAGCCGGTATATCTCACTCCTGTACACACTCTCATCTCTACCTGAGATTCACTCGACAGCCGGTATATCTCTCTCCGATACACACTCCCATCTCCACCTGAGATTCACTCAACCAGCTGGTATATCTCTCTCCTGTACACCCTCTCATCTCCAACTGAGATTCACTCAACAAGCCGCTATATCTCTCCCCTGTACACCCCCTCATCTCCAGCTGAGATTCACTCTACTAGCCGGTATATCACTCTGCTGTACGCACTCTCATTTCCAGCTGAGATTCACTCAGCCAGCGATGGTGTATCTCTCTGCTGTACGCCCTCTCATCTCCAGCTGAGATTCAATCAGCCAGCCAGTTTATCTCTCTCCTGTACGCCCTCTCATCTCCAGCTGAGATTCACTCAGCCAGCCGGTGTATCTCTCTCCTGTACGCCCTCTCATCTCCAGCTGAGATTCACTCAGCCAGCCGGTGTATCTCTCTCCTGTACACCCTCTCATCTCCAGCTGAGATTCACTCAGCCAGCCGGTGTATCTCTCTCCTGTACGCCCTCTCATCTCCAGCTGAGATTCACTCAACCAGCTGGTATATGTCTCTCCTGTACACCCTCTCATCTCCAACTGAGATTCACTCAACAAGCCGGTATATCTCTCCCCTGTACAACCCCTCATCTCCAGCTGAGATTCACTCTACTAGCCGGTATATCACTCTGCTATACGCCCTCTCATTTCCAGCTGAGATTCACTCAGCCAGCCTGGTGTATCTCTCTGCTGTATGCCCTCTCATCTCCAGCTGAGATTCAATCAGCCAGCCAGTTTATCTCTCTCCTGTACGCCCTCTCATCTCCAGCCGAGATTCACTCAGCCAGCCGGTGTATCTCTCTCCTGTACGCCCTCTCATCTCCAGCTGAGATTCACTCAGCCAGCCGGTGTATCACTCTCCTGTATGCTCTCTGATCTCCAGCTGAGATTCACTCAGCCAGCCGGTGTATCTCTCTCCTGTACACCCTCTCATGTCCAGCTGAGATTCACTCAGCCAGACGGTGTATCTCTCTCCTGTACGCCCTCTCCTCTCCACCTGAGATTCACTCAACCAGCCGGTGTATCTCTCTCCTGTACGCCCTCTCCTCTCCACCTGAGATTCACTCAACCAGCCGGTGTATCTGTCACCTGTACACCCTCTCATCTCCACCTGAGATTCACTCAACCAGCCGGTGTATCTCTCTCCTGTACGCCCTCTGATCTCCACCTGAGATTCCCTCAACCAGACGGTGTATCTCTCTCCTGTACGCCCTCTCATCTCCACCTGAGATGCACTCAAACAGACGGTGAATCTCTCTCCTGTACGGCCTCTCATCTCCACCTGAGATTCACTCGACCAGCCGGTGTATCTCTCTCCTGTACGCCCTCTCATCTCCAGCTGAGATTCACTCAGCCAGCCGGTGTATCACTCTCCTGTATGCCCTCTCATCTCCAGCTGAGATTTAATCAGCCAGCCAGTTTATCTCTCTCCTGTACGCCCTCTCATCTCCAGCCGAGATTCACTCAGCCAGCCGGTGTATCTCTCTCCTGTACGCCCTCTCATCTCCAGCTGAGATTCACTCAGCCAGCCGGTGTATCACTCTCCTGTATGCCCTCTGATCTCCAGCTGAGATTCACTCAGCCAGCCGGTGTTTCTCTCTCCTGTACACCCTCTCATGTCCAGCTGAGATTCACTCTGCCAGACGGTGTATCTCTCTCCTGTACGCCCTCTCCCCTCCACCTGAGATTCACTCAACCAGCCTGTGTACCTCTCTCCTGTACGCCCTCTCCTCTCCACCTGAGATTCACTCAACCAGCCGGTGTATCTGTCACCTGTACACCCTCTCATCTCCACCTGAGATTCACTCAACCAGCCGTTGTATCTCTCTCCTGTACGCCCTCTCATCTCCACCTGAGATTCCCTCAACCAGCCGGTGTATCTCTCTCCTGTACACCCTCTCATCTCCAGCTGAGATTCACTCAGCCAGCCGGTGTATCTCTCTCCTGTACGCCCTCTCATCTCCAGCTGAGATTCACTCAACCAGCTGGTATATGTCTCTCCTGTACACCCTCTCATCTCCAACTGAGATTCACTCAACAAGCCGGTATATCTCTCCCCTGTACACCCCCTCATCTCCAGCTGAGATTCACTCTACTAGCCGGTATATCACTCTGCTGTACGCCCTCTCATGTCCAGCTGAGATTCACTCAGCCAGACGGTGTATCTCTCTCCTGTACGCCCTCTCCTCTCCACCTGAGATTCACTCAACCAGCCGGTTTATCTCTCTCCTGTACGCCCTCTCCTCTCCACCTGAGATTCACTCAACCAGCCGGTGTATCTGTCACCTGTACACACTCTCATCTCCACCTGAGATTCACTCAACCAGCTGGTGTATCTCTCTCCTGTACGCCCTCTCATCTCCACCTGAGATTCCCTCAACCAGCCGGTGTATCTCTCTCCTGTACGCCCTCTCATATCCACCTGAGATTCACTCAAACAGACGGTGAATCTCTCTCCTGTACGGCCTCTCATCTCCACCTGAGATTCACTCGACCAGCCGGTGTATCTCTCTCCTGTACGCCCTTTCATCTCCACCCGAGATTCACTCAACCAGCCGGTGTATCTCTCTACTGTACGCCCTCTCATCTCCACCCGAGATTCACTCAACCAGCCGGTGTATCTCTCTCCTGCACGCCCTCTCATCTCCACCTGAGATTTACTCGACCAGCCGGTACATCTCTCTCCTGTACGCCCTCTCATCTCCACCTGAGATTCACTTGACCAGCCGGTATATCTCTCTCCGGTACGCCCTCTCATCTCCACCTGAGATTCACTCGAGCAACCGGTATATCTCTCTCCGATACACACTCCCATCTCCACCTGAGATTCACTCAACCAGCTGGTATACCTCTCTCCTGTACACCCTCTCATCTCCAACTGAGATTCACTCAACAAGCCGGTATATCTCTCCCCTGTACACCCCCTCATCTCCAGCTGAGATTCACTCTACTGGCCGGTATATCACTCTGCTGTACGCCCTCTCATTTCCAGCTGAGATTCACTCAGCCAACCTGGTGTATCTCTCTGCTGTACGCCCACTCATCTCCAGCTGAGATTCAATCAGCCAGCCAGTTTATCTCTCTCCTGTACGCCCTCTCATCTCCAGCTGAGATTCACTCAGCAAGCCGGTGTATCTCTCTCCTGTACGCCCTCTCATCTCCAGCTGAGATTCACTCAGCCAGCCGGTGTATCTCTCTCCAGTACACCCTCTCATCTCCAGCTGAGATTCACTCAGCCAGCCGGTGTATCTCTCTCCTGTACGCCCTCTCATCTCCAGCTGAGATTCACTCAGGCAGCCTGTGTATCTCACTCCTGTACGCCCTCTCATCTCCAGCCGAGATTCACTCAGCCAGCCGGTGTATCTCTCTCCTGTACGCCCTCTCATCTCCAGCTGAGATTCACTCAGCCAGCCGGTGTATCACTCTCCTGTATGCCCTCTGATCTCCAGCTGAGATTCACTCAGCCAGCCGGTGTATCTCTCTCCTGTACACCCTCTCATGTCCAGCTGAGATTCACTCAGCCAGACGGTGTATCTCTCTCCTGTACGCCCTCTCCTCTCCACCTGAGATTCACTCAACCAGCCGGTGTACCTCTCTCCTGTACGCCCTCTCCTCTCCAGCTGAGATTCACTCAACCAGCCGGTGTATCTGTCACCTGAACACCCTCTCATCTCCACCTGAGATTCACTGAACCAGCCGGTGTATCTCTCTCCTGTACGCCCTCTCATCTCCACCTGAGATTCCCTCAACCAGCCGGTGTATCTCTCTCCTGTACGCCCTCTCATCTCCACCTGAGATTCACTCAAACAGACGGTGAATCTCTCTCCTGTACGCCCTCTCATCTCCACCTGAGATTCACTCGACCAGCCGGTGTATCTCTCTCCTGTACGCCCTCTCATCTCCACCTGAGATTCACTCGACCAGCCGGTGTATCTCTCTCCTGTACGCCCTTTCATCTCCACCCGAGATTCACTCAGCCAGCCTGGTGTATCTCTCTGCTGTATGCCCTCTCATCTCCAGCTGAGATTTAATCAGCCAGCCAGTTTATCTCTCTCCTGTACGCCCTCTCATCTCCAGCCGAGATTCACTCAGCCAGCCGGTGTATCTCTGTCCTGTACGCCCTCTCATCTCCAGCTGAGATTCACTCAGCCAGCCGGTGTATCACTCTCCTGTATGCCCTCTGATCTCCAGCTGAGATTCACTCAGCCAGCCGGTGTATCTCTCTCCTGTACACCCTCTCATGTCCAGCTGAGATTCACTCTGCCAGACGGTGTATCTCTCTCCTGTACGCCCTCTCCCCTCCACCTGAGATTCACTCAACCAGCCTGTGTACCTCTCTCCTGTACGCCCTCTCCTCTCCACCTGAGATTGACTCAACCAGCCGGTGTATCTGTCACCTGTACACCCTCTCATCTCCACCTGAGATTCACTCAACCAGCCGGTGTATCTCTCTCCTGTACGCCCTCTCATCTCCACCTGAGATTCCCTCAACCAGCCGGTGTATCTCTCTCCTGTACGCCCTCTCATCTCCAGCCCAGATTCACTCAGCCAGCCGGTGTATCTCTCTCCTGTACGCCCTCTCATCTCCAGCTGAGATTCACTCAACCAGCTGGTATATGTCTCTCCTGTACACCCTCTCATCTCCAACTGAGATTCACTCAACAAGCCGGTATATCTCTCCCCTGTACACCCCCTCATCTCCAGCTGAGATTCACTCTACTAGCCGGTATATCACTCTGCTGTACGCCCTCTCATTTCCAGCTGAGATTCACTCAGCC
>NW_027275370.1:0-60570 GCF_030028105.1 Mobula birostris
GAACGGTACAGAGACCGACAGAGTGAGAACACAGGACATAGAATAGTAAAGAAACCGACAGAATGAGAACACAGAACATAGAAAAGTACAGAGACCGACAGAGTGAGAACACAGAACATAAACCGGTACAGAGACCGACAAAGTGAGAACACAGAACATAGAACAGTACAGAAACGAACAGAGTGAGAACACATAACATAGAATGGTACAGAGACCGACAGAGTGAGAAGGCAGAACATACCGACAGAGTGAGGACACAGGTCATAGAACGGTACAGAGACCGACAGAGTGAGAACACAGAACATAGAACGGTACAGAGACCGACAGTGTGAGAACACAGAACATAGAACGGTACAGAGTCCGACAGAGTGAGAACACAGATCACAGATCAGTAGAGAGACTGACAGAGTGAGAACACAGGACATAGAATAGTAAAGAGACCGAAAGAGTGAGAACACATATCATCGAACAGTACAGACACCGACAGAGTGAGAACACAGATCATAGAACGGTAGAGACACCGACAGAGTGAGAACGCAGAACACAGAGGCAGTACAGAGACCGAAAGTGTGAGAACACATATCATAAAACACTACAGACACCGACAGAGTGAGAACACAGAACATAGAACGTTACAGAAACTGACAGAGTGAGAACACAGGACATAGAATAGTAAAGAGACCGACAGAATGAGAACACAGAACATAGAACAGTACAGAGACCGACAGAGTGAGAACACTGAACATAAACCGGTACAGAGACCGACAGAGTGAGAAAACAGATCATAGAACGGTACAGATACCGACAGAGTGAGAACACAGAACATACACCGGTACAGAGACCGACAGAGTGAGAACACAGATCACAGAACAGTAGAGAGACTGACAGAGTGAGAACACGGAACATAGAACGGTACAGACACCGACAGAGTTAGAACACATATCATAGAACAGTACAGACACCGACAGAGTGAGAACACAGAACATAGTACGGTGCAGAGACCGACAGAGTGTGAACACAAAACATAGAGCAGTACAGAGACCGAAAGAGTGAGAACACATGTCATAGAACAGTACAGAGACCGACAGAGTGAGAACACATTTCATAGAACGGTACAGACACCGACAGAGTGAGAACACAGAACATAGAACTGTACAGAGACCGACAGAGTGAGAACACAGATCATAGAACGGTACAGAGACCGACAGAGTGAGAACACAGGACATAGAATAGTAAAGAAACCGACAGAATGAGAACACAGAACATAGAACAGTACAGAGACCGACAGAGTGAGAACACAGAACATAAACCGGTACAGAGACCGACAGAGTGAGAACACAGAACATAGAACAGTACAGAAACGAACAGAGTGAGAACACATAACATAGAATGGTACAGAGACCGACAGAGTGAGAAGGCAGAACATACCGACAGAGTGAGGACACAGGTCATAGAACGGTACAGAGACCGACAGAGTGAGAACACAGAACATAGAACGGTACAGAGACCGACAGAGTGAGAACACAGAACATAGAAAGGTACAGAGTCCGACAGAGTGAGAACACAGATCAGAGATCAGTAGAGAGACTAACAGAGTGAGAACACAGGACATAGAATAGTAAAGAGACCGAAAGAGTGAGAACACATATCATCGAACAGTACAGACACCAACAGAGTGAGAACACATGTCATAGAACAGTACAGAGACCGACAGAGTGAGCACACAGATCATAGAACGGTACAGACACCGACAGAGTGAGAACGCAGAACACAGAGCAGTACAGAGACCGAAAGTGTGAGAACACAGATCATAGAACGGTACAGAGACCGACAGAGTGAGAACACAGATCATAGAACGGTACAGAGACCGACAGAGTGAGAACACAGGACATAGAATAGTAAAGAAACCGACAGAATGAGAACACAGAACATAGAACAGTACAGAGACGAACAGAGTGAGAACACATAACATAGAATGGTACAGAGACCGACAGCGTGAGAAGGCAGAACATACCGACAGAGTGAGGACACAGGTCATAGAACGGTACAGAGACCGACAGAGTGAGAACACAGAACATAGAACGGTACAGAGACCGACAGAGTGAGAATACAGAACATAGAACGGTACAGAGACCGACAGAGTGAGAACACAGATCACAGAACAGTAGAGAGACTGACAGAGTGAGAACACGGAACATAGAACGGTACAGACACCGACAGAGTTAGAACACAGAACATAGAACGGTACAGAGACCGACAGAGTGAGAACACAGGACATAGAATAGTAAAGAGACCGAAAGAGTGAGAACACATATCATCGAACAGTACAGACACCGACAGAGTGAGAACACAGAACATAGAGCAGTACAGAGACCGAAAGAGTAAGAACACATGTCATAGAACAGTACAGAGACCGACAGAGTGAGAACACAGAACATAGAATGTTACAGAGACCGACAGAGTGAGAATACAGAACATAGAACGGTGCAGAGACCGACAGAGTGCGAACACAGAACATAGAGCAGTACAGAGACGAACAGAGTGAGAACACATAACATAGAATGGTACAGAGATCGACAGTGTGAGAAGGCAGAACATACCGACAGAGTGAAGACACAGGTCATAGAACGGTGCAGAGACCGACAGAGTGAGAACACAGAACATAGAACGGTACAGAGACCGACAGAGTGAGAACACAGAACATAGAACGGTACAGAGACCGACAGAGTGAGAACACAGGACATAGAATAGTAAAGAGACCGAAAGAGTGAGAACACATATCATCGAACAGTACAGACACCGACAGAGTGAGAACACAGAACATAGAGCAGTACAGCGACCGAAAGAGTGAGAACACATATCATCGAACAGTACTGACAACGACAGAGTGAGAACACAGAACATGGAACGGTACAGAGAATGAAAGAGTGAGAACAGATGTCATAGAACAGTACAGACACCACAGAGTGAGAACACAGAACATAGAACGGTACAGACACCGACAGAGTTACAACACATATCAGAGAACAGTACAGACACCCACAGAGTGAGAACACAGAACATAGAACGGTACAGAGACCGACAGAGTGAGAACACAGGACATGGAACAGGAAAGAGACCGACAGAATGAGAACACAGAACATAGAACAGTACAGAGACCGACAGAGTGAGAACACAGAACATAAACCGGTACAGAGACCGACAGAGTGAGAACACAGATCATAGAACAGAACAGAGACCGACAGAGTGAGAACACAGAACATAGAACGGTACAGAGTCCGACAGAGTTAGAACACAATCATAGAACAGTACAGACACCGACAGAGTGAGAACACAGAACATAGAACGGTACAGAGACCGACAGAGTGAGAACACAGAACATAGAACAGTACAGAGACGAACAGACTGATAACACAGAACATAGAATGGTACAGAGACCGACAGAGTGAGAAGGCAGAACATAGAACAGTACGGACACCGACAGAGTGAGGACACAGGTCATAGAACTGTACAGAGACCGACAGAGTGAGAACACAGAACATAGAACGTACAGAGACCGACAGAGTGAGAACACAGATCATGGAACGGTAGAGACACCGACAGAGTGAGAACACAGAACATGGAAAGGTACAGAGTCCGACAGTGCGAGAGCACAGAACATAGAACTGTACAGAGACCGACAGAGTGAGAACACAGAACATAAACCGGTACAGAGACCGACAGAGTGAGAACACCTAACATAGAACAGTACAGAGACGAACAGAGTGAGAACACAGAACATAGAATGCTACAGACACCGACAGAGTGAGAATACAGAACATAGAGCAGTACAGAGACCGAAAGAGTGAGAACAAATGTCATAGAACAGTACAGAGACCGACAGAGTGAGAACACATTTCATAGAACGGTACAGACACCGACAGAGTGAGAACACAGAACATAGAACTGTACAGAGACCGACAGAGTGAGAACACAGATCATA
This sequence comes from Mobula birostris, assembly GCF_030028105.1. NCBI lineage: Eukaryota > Metazoa > Chordata > Chondrichthyes > Myliobatiformes > Myliobatidae > Mobula > Mobula birostris. The sequence continues at coordinate 3,983 of NW_027275370.1, forward strand.
GAACGGTACAGAGACCGACAGAGTGAGAACACAGGACATAGAATAGTAAAGAAACCGACAGAATGAGAACACAGAACATAGAACAGTACAGAGACCGACAGAGTGAGAACACAGAACATAAACCGGTACAGAGACCGACAGAGTGAGAAGGCAGAACATACCGACAGAGTGAGGACACAGGTCATAGAACGGTACAGAGACCGACAGAGTGAGAACGCAGAACACAGAGCAGTACAGAGACCGAAAGTGTGAGAACACATATCATAAAACACTACAGACACCGACAGAGTGAGAACACAGAACATAGAACGGTACAGAAACCGACAGAGTGAGAAAACAGATCATAGAACGGTACAGAGACTGACAGAGTGAGAACACAGGACATAGAATAGTAAAGAGACCGACAGAATGAGAACACAGAACATAGAACAGTACAGAGACCGACAGAGTGAGAACACTGAACATAAACCGGTACAGAGACCGACAGTGTGAGAACACAGAACATAGAACAGTACAGAGACGAACAGAGTGAGAACACAGAACATAGAATGGTACAGAGACCGACAGAGTGAGAAGGCAGAACATAGAACAGTACGGAGACCGACAGAGTGAGGACACAGGTCATAGAACGGTACAGAGACCGACAGAGTGAGAACACAGATCATAGAACAGTAGAGAGACCGACAGAGTGCAAATACGGAACACAGAACGGTACAGACACCGACAGAGTTAGAACACATATCACAGAACAGTACAGACACCGACAGAGTGAGAACACAGAACATAGAACGGTACAGAGACCGACAGAGTGAGAACACAGAACATAGAATGGTACAGAGACCGACAGAGTGAGAACACAGGACATGGAATATTAAAGAGACCGAAAGAGTGAGAACACGGAACATAGAACGGTACAGACACCGACAGAGTGAGAACACAGAACATGGAGCAGTACAGAGACCGACCACGTGAGAACACAGAACATAGAACAGTACAGAGACGAACAGAGTGAGAACACAGAACATAGAATGGTACAGAGACCGACAGAGTGAGAAGGCAGAACATAGAACAGTACGGACACCGACAGAGTGAGGACACAGGTCATAGAACGGTACAGAGACCGACAGAGTGAGAACACAGAACATAGAACGGTACAAACACCGACAGAGTGAGAAAACAGACAATAGAACGGTACAAAGACTGACAGAGTGAGAACACTGGACATAGAATAGTAAAGAGACCGACAGAATGAGAACACAGAACATAGAACAGTAGAGAGACCGACAGAGTGAGAACACTGAACATAAACCGGTACAGAGACCGACAGTGTGAGAACACAGAACATAGAACAGTACAGAGACGAACAGAGTGAGAACACAGAACATAGAATGGTACAGAGACCGACAGAGTGAGAAGGCAGAACATAGAACAGTACGGAGACCGACAGAGTGAGGACACAGGTCATAGAACGGTACAGTGACCGACAGAGTTAGAACACACAACATAGAACGGTACAGAGACCGACAGAGTGAGAACACAGATCATAGAACAGTAGAGAGACCGACAGAGTGCGAATACGGAACATAGAACGGTACAGACACCGACAGAGTTAGAACACATATCACAGAACAGTACAGACACCGACAGAGTGAGAACACAGAACATAGAACGGTACAGAGACCGACAGAGTGAGAACACAGAACATAGAATGGTACAGAGACCGACAGAGTGAGAACACAGGACATGGAATATTAAAGAGACCGAAAGAGTGAGAACACGGAACATAGAACGGTACAGACACCGACAGAGTGAGAACACAGAACATGGAGCAGTACAGAGACCGAAAGAGTGAGAACACATATCATCGAACAGTACTGACAACGACAGAGTGAGAACACAGAACATGGAACGGTACAAAGACTGAAAGAGTGAGAACACATGTCATAGAACAGTACAGACACCAACAGAGTGAGAACATAGAACAATAGAGAGACCGACAGAGTGAGAACACAGAACATAGAACGGTACAAACACCGACAGAGTTAGAACACATATCATAGAACGGTACAGACACCCACAGAGTGAGAACACATATCAGAGAACAGTACAGACACCCACAGAGTGAGAACACAGAACATAGAACGGTACAGAGACCGACAGAGTGAGAACACAGGACATAGAACAGGAAAGAGACCGACAGAATGAGAACACAGAACATAGAACAGTACAGAGACCGACAGAGTGAGAACACAGAACATGGAACGGTACAGAGTCCGATAGTGCGAGAGCACAGAACATAGAACTGTACAGAGACCGACAGAGTGAGAACACAGAATATAAACCGGTACAGAGAGCGACAGACTGCGAACACCTAACATAGAACAGTACAGAGACGAACAGAGTGAGAACACAGAACATAGAATGTTACAGAGACCGACAGAGTGAGAACATATATCATCCAACAGTATAGACACCGACAGAGTGAGAACACAGAACGTAGAGCAGTACAGAGACCGAAAGAGTTTGAACACGTCATAGAACAGTATAGAGACCGACAGAGTGAGAACACAGATCATAGAACTGTACAGACACCGACAGAGTGAGAACACAGAACATAGAACTGTACAGAGACCGACAGAGTGAGAACACAGAACATAGAACGGTACAGAGACCGACAGAGTGAGAACACAGATCATAGAATAGTAAAGAGACCGACAGAATGAGAACACAGAACGTAGAGCAGTACAGAGACCGAAAGAGTTTGAACACGTCATAGAACAGTATAGAGACCGACAGAGTGAGAACACAGATCATAGAACTGTACAGACACCGACAGAGTGAGAACACATAACATAGAATGGTACAGAGACCGACAGCGTGAGAAGGCAGAACATACCGACAGAGTGAGGACACAGGTCATAGAACGGTACAGAGACCGACAGAGTGAGAACACAGAACATAGAACGGTACAGAGACCGACAGAGTGAGAATACAGAACATAGAACGGTACAGAGACCGACAGAGTGAGAACACAGATCACAGAACAGTAGAGAGACCGAAAGAGTGAGAACACATATCATCGAACAGTACAGACACCGACAGAGTGAGAACACAGAACATAGAGCAGTACAGAGACCGAAAGAGTGAGAACACATATCATCGAACAGTACTGACAACGACAGACTGAGAACACAGAACATGGAATGGTACAGAGAATGAAAGAGTGAGAACAGATGTAATAGAACAGTACAGACACCAACAAAGTGAGAACACAGGACATAGAACAATAGAGAGACCGACAGAGTGAGAACACAGAACATAGAACGGTACAGACACCGACAGAGTTACAACACATATCAGAGAACAGTACAGACACCCACAGAGTGAGAACACAGAACATAGAACGGTACAGAGACCGACAGAGTGAGAACACAGGACATAGAACAGGAAAGAGACGGACAGAATGAGAACACAGAACATAGAACAGTACACAGACCGACAGAGTGAGAACACAGAACATAAACCGGTACAGAGACCGACAGAGTGAGAACACAGATCATAGAACAGAACAGAGACCGACAGAGTGAGAACACAGAACATAGAACGGTACAGAGTCCGACAGAGTTAGAACACAATCATAGAACAGTACAGACACCGACAGAGTGAGAACACAGAACATAGAACGGTACAGAGACCGACAGAGTGAGAACACAGAACATAGAACAGTACAGAGACGTACAGAGTGATAACACAGAACATAGAATGGTACAGAGACCGATAGAGTGAGAAGGCAGAACATAGAACAGTACGGACACCGACAGAGTGAGAACACAGAACATAGAACGGTACAGAGACCGACAGAGTGAGAACACAGAACATAGAACGGTACAGAGTCCGACAGAGTGAGAACACAGATCACAGATCAGTAGAGAGACTGACAGAGTGAGAACACAGAACATAGAACGGTACAGAGACCGACAGAGTGAGAACACAGATCATAGAACGGTAGAGACACCGACAGAGTGAGAACACAGAACATGGAACGGTACAGAGTCCGACGGTGCGAGAGCATAGAACATAGAACAGTACAGAGACCGACAGAGTGAGAACACATTTCATAGAACGGTACAGACACCGACAGAGTGAGAACACAGAACAGAGAACTGTACAGAGACCGACAGAGTGAGAACACAGATCATAGAACGGTACAGAGACCGACAGAGTGAGAACACAGGACATAGAATAGTAAAGAAACCGACAGAATGAGAACACAGAACATAGAAAAGTACAGAGACCGACAGAGTGAGAACACAGAACATAAACCGGTACAGAGACCGACAAAGTGAGAACACAGAACATAGAACAGTACAGAAACGAACAGAGTGAGAACACATAACATAGAATGGTACAGAGACCGACAGAGTGAGAAGGCAGAACATACCGACAGAGTGAGGACACAGGTCATAGAACGGTACAGAGACCGACAGAGTGAGAACACAGAACATAGAACGGTACAGAGACCGACAGTGTGAGAACACAGAACATAGAACGGTACAGAGTCCGACAGAGTGAGAACACAGATCACAGATCAGTAGAGAGACTGACAGAGTGAGAACACAGGACATAGAATAGTAAAGAGACCGAAAGAGTGAGAACACATATCATCGAACAGTACAGACACCGACAGAGTGAGAACACAGATCATAGAACGGTAGAGACACCGACAGAGTGAGAACGCAGAACACAGAGCAGTACAGAGACCGAAAGTGTGAGAACACATATCATAAAACACTACAGACACCGACAGAGTGAGAACACAGAACATAGAACGGTACAGAAACTGACAGAGTGAGAACACAGGACATAGAATAGTAAAGAGACCGACAGAATGAGAACACAGAACATAGAACAGTACAGAGACCGACAGAGTGAGAACACTGAACATAAACCGGTACAGAGACCGACAGAGTGAGAAAACAGATCATAGAACGGTACAGATACCGACAGAGTGAGAACACAGAACATACACCGGTACAGAGACCGACAGAGTGAGAACACAGATCACAGAACAGTAGAGAGACTGACAGAGTGAGAACACGGAACATAGAACGGTACAGACACCGACAGAGTTAGAACACATATCATAGAACAGTACAGACACCGACAGAGTGAGAACACAGAACATAGTACGGTGCAGAGACCGACAGAGTGTGAACACAAAACATAGAGCAGTACAGAGACCGAAAGAGTGAGAACACATGTCATAGAACAGTACAGAGACCGACAGAGTGAGAACACATTTCATAGAACGGTACAGACACCGACAGAGTGAGAACACAGAACAGAGAACTGTACAGAGACCGACAGAGTGAGAACACAGATCATAGAACGGTACAGAGACCGACAGAGTGAGAACACAGGACATAGAATAGTAAAGAAACCGACAGAATGAGAACACAGAACATAGAAAAGTACAGAGACCGACAGAGTGAGAACACAGAACATAAACCGGTACAGAGACCGACAGAGTGAGAACAAAGAACATAGAACAGTACAGAAACGAACAGAGTGAGAACACATAACATAGAATGGTACAGAGACCGACAGAGTGAGAAGGCAGAACATACCGACAGAGTGAGGACACAGGTCATAGAACGGTACAGAGACCGACAGAGTGAGAACACAGAACATAGAACGGTACAGAGACCGACAGAGTGAGAACACAGAACATAGAACGGTACAGAGTCCGACAGAGTGAGAACACAGATCACAGATCAGTAGAGAGACTGACAGAGTGAGAACACAGGACATAGAATAGTAAAGAGACCGAAAGAGTGAGAACACATATCATCGAACAGTACAGACACCGACAGAGTGAGAACACATGTCATAGAAGAGTACAGAGACCGACAGAGTGAGAACACAGATCATAGAACGGTAGAGACACCGACAGAGTGAGAACGCAGAACACAGAGCAGTACAGAGACCGAAAGTGTGAGAACACATATCATAAAACACTACAGACACCGACAGAGTGAGAACACAGAACATAGAACGGTACAGAAACCGACAGAGTGAGAAAACAGATCATAGAACGGTACAGAGACTGACAGAGTGAGAACACAGGACATAGAATAGTAAAGAGACCGACAGAATGAGAACACAGAACATAGAACAGTACAGAGACCGACAGAGTGAGAACACTGAACATAAACCGGTACAGAGACCGACAGAGTGAGGACACAGGTCATAGAACGGTACAGTGACCGACAGAGTTAGAACACAGATCATAGAACAGTAGAGAGACCGACAGAGTGCGAATACGGAACATAGAACGGTACAGACACCGACAGAGTTAGAACACATATCACAGAACAGTACAGACACCGACAGAGTGAGAACACAGAACATAGAACGGTACAGAGACCGACAGAGTGAGAAAACAGATCATAGAACGGTACAGATACCGACAGAGTGAGAACACAGAACATAAACCGGTACAGAGACCGACAGAGTGAGAACACAGAACATAGAGCAGTACAGAGACCGAAAGAGTGAGAACACATGTCATAGAACAGTACAGAGACCGACAGAGTGAGAACACAGAACATAGAATGTTACAGAGACCGACAGAGTGAGAAGGAAGAACATACCGACAGAGTGAGGACACATATCATCGAACAGTACTGACAACGACAGACTGAGAACACAGAACATGGAATGGTACAGAGAATGAAAGAGTGAGAACAGATGTAATAGAACAGTACAGACACCAACAAAGTGAGAACACAGGACATAGAACAATAGAGAGACCGACAGAGTGAGAACACAGAACATAGAACGGTACAGACACCGACAGAGTTACAACACATATCAGAGAACAGTACAGACACCCACAGAGTGAGAACACAGAACATAGAACGGTACAGAGACCGACAGAGTGAGAACACAGGACATAGAACAGGAAAGAGACCGACAGAATGAGAACACAGAACATAGAACAGTACACAGACCGACAGAGTGAGAACACAGAACATAAACCGGTACAGAGACCGACAAAGTGAGAACACAGATCATAGAACAGAACAGAGACCGACAGAGTGAGAACACAGAACATAGAACGGTACAGAGTCCGACAGAGTTAGAACACAATCATAGAACAGTACAGACACCGACAGAGTGAGAACACAGAACATAGAACGGTACAGAGACCGACAGAGTGAGAACACAGAACATAGAACAGTACAGAGACGAACAGTGTGATAACACAGAACATAGAATGGTACAGAGACCGACAGAGTGAGAACACAGAACATAGAATGGTACAGAGTCCGACAGAGTGAGAACACAGATCACAGATCAGTAGAGAGACTGACAGAGTGAGAACACAGAACATAGAACGGTACAGAGACCGACAGAGTGAGAACACAGATCATAGAACGGTAGAGACACCGACAGAGTGAGAACACAGAACATGGAACGGTACAGAGTCCGACGGTGCGAGAGCATAGAACATAGAACAGTACAGAGACCGACAGAGTGAGAACACATTTCATAGAACGGTACAGACACCGACAGAGTGAGAACACAGAACAGAGAACTGTACAGAGACCGACAGAGTGAGAACACAGATCATAGAACGGTACAGAGACCGACAGAGTGAGAACACAGGACATAGAATAGTAAAGAAACCGACAGAATGAGAACACAGAACATAGAAAAGTACAGAGACCGACAGAGTGAGAACACAGAACATAAACCGGTACAGAGACCGACAGAGTGAGAACACAGAACATAGAACAGTACAGAAACGAACAGAGTGAGAACACATAACATAGAATGGTACAGAGACCGACAGAGTGAGAAGGCAGAACATACCGACAGAGTGAGAACACAGAACATAGAACGGTACAGAGACCGACAGAGTGAGAACACAGAACATAGAACGGTACAGAGTCCGACAGAGTGAGAACACAGATCACAGATCAGTAGAGAGACTGACAGAGTGAGAACACAGGACATAGAATAGTAAAGAGACCGAAAGAGTGAGAACACATATCATCGAACAGTACAGACACCGACAGAGTGAGAACACATGTCATAGAAGAGTACAGAGACCGACAGAGTGAGAACACAGATCATAGAACGGTAGAGACACCGACAGAGTGAGAACGCAGAACACAGAGCAGTACAGAGACCGAAAGTGTGAGAACACATATCATAAAACACTACAGACACCGACAGAGTGAGAACACAGAACATAGAACGGTACAGAAACTGACAGAGTGAGAACACAGGACATAGAATAGTAAAGAGACCGACAGAATGAGAACACAGAACATAGAACAGTACAGAGACCGACAGAGTGAGAACACTGAACATAAACCGGTACAGAGACCGACAGAGTGAGGACACAGGTCATAGAACGGTACAGTGACCGACAGAGTTAGAACACAGATCACAGAACAGTAGAGAGACCGACAGAGTGCGAATACGGAACATAGAACGGTACAGACACCGACAGAGTTAGAACACATATCACAGAACAGTACAGACACCGACAGAGTGAGAACACAGAACATAGAACGGTACAGAGACCGACAGAGTGAGAAAACAGATCATAGAACGGTACAGATACCGACAGAGTGAGAACACAGAACATACACCGGTACAGAGACCGACAGAGTGAGAACACAGAACATAGAGCAGTACAGAGACCGAAAGAGTGAGAACACATGTCATAGAACAGTACAGAGACCGACAGAGTGAGAACACAGAACATAGAATGTTACAGAGACCGACAGAGTGAGAAGGAAGAACATACCGACAGAGTGAGGACACAGGTCATAGAACGGTAGAGACCGACAGAGTGAGAAGGCAGAACATACCGACAGAGTGAGGACACAGGTCATAGAATGGTACAGAGACCGACAGAGTGAGAACACAGAACAGAGAACGGTACAGAGACCTACAGAGTGAGAACACAGAACATAGAACGGTACAGAGACCGACAGAATGAGAACACAGGACATAGAATAGTAAAGAGACCAAAAGAGTGAGAACACATATCATCGAACAGTACAGACACCGACAGAGTGAGAACACAGAACATAGAGCAGTACAGAGACCGAAAGAGTGAGAACACATATCATCGAATAGTACTGACAACGACAGAGTTAGAACACAGAACATGGAACGGTACAGAGACTGAAAGAGTGAGAACACATGTCATAGAACAGTACAGACACCAACAGAGTGAGAAGACAGGACATAGAACAATAGAGAGACAGACAGAGTGAGAACACAGAACATAGAACGGTACAGACACCGACAGAGTTAGAACACATATCATAGAACGGTACAGACACCCACAGAGTGAGAACACAGAACAGAGAACGGTACAGAGACCGACAGAGTGAGAACACAGAACATAAACCGGTGCAGAGACCGACAGAGTGAGAACACAGAACATAGAACGGTACAGAGTCCGACAGAGTTAGAACACATGTCATAGAACAGTACAGACACCGACAGAGTGAGAACACAGGACATAGAACAATAGAGAGACCGACAGAGTGATAACACAAAACATAGAACGGTACAGACACCGACAGAGTGAGAACACAGAACATAGAACAGTACAGAGACCGACAGAGTGAAAAAACAGATCATAGAACGGTACAGAGACCGACAGAGTGAGAACACAGGACATAGAACAGTAAAGAGACCGACAGAATGAGAACACAGAACATAGAACAGTACAGAGACCGACAGAGTGAGAAAACAGAACATAAACCGGTACAGAGACCGACAGAGTGAGAACACAGAACATAGAACAGTACAGAGACGAACAGAGTGAGAAAACAGAACATAGAATGGTACAGAGACCGACAGAGTGAGAAGGCAGAACATAGAACAGTACGGACACCGACAGAGTGAGGACACAGGTCATAGAACGGTACAGAGACCGACAGAGTGAGAACACAGAACATAGAACGGTACAAACACCGACAGTGTGAGAAAACAGATCATAGAACGGTACAGAGACTGACAGAGTGAGAACACAGGACATAGAATAGTAAAGAGACCGACAGAATGAGAACACAGAACATAGAACAGTAGAGAGACCGACAGAGTGAGAACACTGAACATAAACCGGTACAGAGACCGACAGTGTGAGAACACAGAACATAGAACAGTACAGAGACGAACAGAGTGAGAACACAGAACATAGAATGGTACAGAGACCGACAGAGTGAGAAGGCAGAACATAGAACAGTACGGAGACCGACAGAGTGAGGACACAGGTCATAGAACGGTACATTGACCGACAGACTTAGAACACACAACATAGAACGGTACAGAGACCGACAGAGTGAGAACACAGATCATAGAACAGTAGAGAGACCGACAGAGTGCGAATACGGAACATAGAACGGTACAGACACCGACAGAGTTAGAACACATATCACAGAACAGTACAGACACCGACAGAGTGAGAACACAGAACATAGAACGGTACAGAGACCGACAGAGTGAGAACACAGAACATAGAGCAGTACAGAGACCGAAAGAGTGAGAACACATGTCATAGAACAGTACAGAGACCGACAGAGTGAGAACACAGAACATAGAATGTTACAGAGACCGACAGAGAGAGAATACAGAACATAGAATGGTGCAGAGACCGACAGAGTGCGAACACAGAACATAGAGCAGTACAGAGACGAACAGAGTGAGAACACATAACATAGAATGGTACAGAGACCGACAGAGTGAGAAGGAAGAACATACCGACAGAGTGAGGACACAGGTCATAGAACGGTACAGAGACCGACAGAGTGAGAAGGCAGAACATACCGACAGAGTGAGGACACAGGTCATAGAACGGTACAGAGACCGACAGAGTGAGAACACATATCATCGAACAGTACAGACACCGACAGAGTGAGAACACAGAACATAGAGCAGTACAGAGACCAAAAGACTGAGAACACATATCATCTAACAGTACTGACAACGACAGAGTGAGAACACAGAACATGGAACGGTACAGAGAATGAAAGAGTGAGAACACATGTCATAGAACAGTACAGACACCAACAGAGTGAGAACACAGGACATAGAACAATAGAGAGACCGACAGAGTGAGAACACAGAACATAGCATGGTACAGACACCGACAGAGTTAGAACACATATCAGAGAACAGTACAGACACCCACAGAATGAGAACACAGAACATAGAACAGTACAGAGACCGACAGAGTGAGAACACAGAACATAAACCGGTACAGAGACCGACAGAGTGAGAACACAGATCATAGAACAGTACAGAGACCGACAGAGTGAGAACACAGAACATAGAACGGTACAGAGTCCGACAGAGTTAGAACACAATCATAGAACAGTACATACACCGACAGAGTGAGAACACAGAACATAGAACGGTACAGAGACCGACAGAGTGAGAACACATGTCATAGAACAGTACAGACACCGACAGAGTGAGAACACAGAACATAGAACGGTACAGAGACAGAAAGAGTGAGAACACATGTCATAGAACAGTACAGACACCGACAGAGTGAGAACACAGGACATAGAACAATAGAGAGACCGACAGAGTGATAACACAAAACATAGAACGGTACAGACACCGACAGAGTGAGAACACAGAACATCGAACAGCACAGAGACCGACAGAGTGAGAAAACAGATCATAGAACGGTACAGAGACCGACAGAGTGAGAACACAGGACATAGAACAGTAAAGAGACCGACAGAATGAGAACACAGAACAAAGAACAGTACAGAGACCGACAGTGTGAGAAAACAGAACATAAACCGGTACAGAGACCGACAGAGTGAGAACACAGAACATAGAACAGTACAGAGACGAACAGAGTGATAACACAGAACATAGAATGGTACAGAGACCGACAGAGTGAGAAGGCAGAACGTAGAACAGTACGGACACCGACAGAGTGAGGACACAGGTCATAGAACTGTACAGAGACCGACAGAGTGAGAACACAGAACATAGAACGGTACAGAGACCGACAGAGTGAGAACACAGATCACAGAACGGTAGAGACACCGACGGAGTGAGAACAGAGAACAGTACAGAGTCCGACAGTGCGAGAGCACAGAACATAGAACTGTACAGAGACCGACAGAGTGAGAACACAGAACATAAACCGGTACAGAGACCGACAGAGTGAGAACACCTAACATAGAACAGTACAGAGACGAACAGAGTGAGAACACAGAACATAGAATGTTACAGAGACCGACAGAGTGAGAACACAGAACATAGAACAGTACAGAGACGAACAGAGTGATAACACAGAACATAGAATGGTACAGAGACCGACAGAGTGAGAAGGCAGAACATAGAACAGTACGGACACCGACAGAGTGAGGACACAGGTCATAGAACTGTACAGAGACCGACAGAGTGAGAACACAGAACAGAGAACGGTACAGAGACCGACAGAGTGAGAACACAGATCATAGAACGGTAGAGACACCGACAGAGTGAGAACACAGAACATAGAACGGTACAGAGACCGACAGAGTGTGAACACAGAACATAGAGCAGTACAGAGACCGAAAGAGTGAGAACACATGTCATAGAACAGTACAGAGACCGACAGAGTGAGAACACATTTCATAGAACGGTACAGACACCGACAGAGTGAGAACACAGAACATAGAACTGTACAGAGACCGACAGAGTGAGAACACAGATCATAGAACGGTACAGAGACCGACAGAGTGAGAACACAGGACATAGAATAGTAAAGAAACCGACAGAATGAGAACACAGAACATAGAACAGTACAGAGACCGACAGAGTGAGAACACAGAACATAAACCGGTACAGAGACCGACAGAGTGAGAACGCAGAACATAGAACAGTACAGAAACGAACAGAGTGAGAACACATAACATAGAATGGTACAGAGACCGACAGAGTGAGAGGGCAGAACATACCGACAGAGTGAGGACACAGGTCATAGAACGGTACAGAGACCGACAGAGTGAGAACACAGAACATAGAACGGTACAGAGACCGACAGAGTGAGAACACAGAACATAGAACGGTACAGAGTCCGACAGAGTGAGAACACAGATCACAGATCAGTAGAGAGACTGACAGAGTGAGAACACAGAACATAGAACGGTACAGAGACCGACAGAGTGAGAACACAGATCATAGAACGGTAGAGACACCGACAGAGTGAGAACACAGAACATGGAACGGTACAGAGTCCGACGGTCCGAGAGCATAGAACATAGAACTGTACAGAGACCGACAGAGTGAGAACACAGAACATAAACCGGTACAGAGACCGACAGAGTGAGAACACCTAACATAGAACTGTACAGAGACGAACAGAGTGAGAACACAGAACATAGAATGTTACAGAGACCGACAGAGTGAGAATACAGAACATAGTACGGTGCAGAGACCGACAGAGTGTGAACACAGAACATAGAGCAGTACAGAGACCGAAAGAGTGAGAACACATGTCATAGAACAGTACAGAGACCGACAGAGTGAGAACACATTTCATAGAACGGTACAGACACCGACAGAGTGAGAACACAGAACATAGAACTGTACAGAGACCGACAGAGTGAGAACACAGATCATAGAACGGTACAGAGACCGACAGAGTGAGAACACAGGACATAGAATAGTAAAGAAACCGACAGAATGAGAACACAGAACATAGAAAAGTACAGAAACGAACAGAGTGAGAACACATAACATAGAATGGTACAGAGACCGACAGAGTGAGAAGGCAGAACATACCGACAGAGTGAGGACACAGGTCATAGAACGGTACAGAGACCGACAGAGTGAGAACACAGAACATAGAACGGTACAGAGACCGACAGTGAAAACACAGAACATAGAACGGTACAGAGTCCGACAGAGTGAGAACACAGATCACAGATCAGTAGAGAGACTGACAGAGTGAGAACACAGGACATAGAATAGTAAAGAGACCGAAAGAGTGAGCACACATATCATCGAACAGTACAGACACCGACAGAGTGAGAACACGTCATAGAAGAGTACAGAGACCGACAGAGTGAGAACACAGATCATAGAACGGTAGAGACACCGACAGAGTGAGAACGCAGAACACAGAGCAGTACAGAGACCGAAAGTGTGAGAACACATATCATAAAACACTACAGACACCGACAGAGTGAGAACACATATCACAGAACAGTACAGACACCGACAGAGTGAGAACACAGAACATAGAACGGTACAGAGATCGACAGAGTGAGAAGGCAGAACATACCGACAGAGTGAGAACACAGAACATAGAACGGTACAGAGACCGACAGAGTGAGAAAACAGATCATAGAACGGTACAGATACCGACAGAGTGAGAACACAGAACATAAACCGGTACAGAGACCGACAGAGTGAGAACACAGAACATAGAGCAGTACAGAGACCGAAAGAGTGAGAACACATGTCATAGAACAGTACAGAGACCGACAGAGTGAGAACACAGAACATAGAATGTTACAGAGACCGACAGAGTGAGAATACAGAACATAGAACGGTGCAGAGACCGACAGAGTGCGAACACAGAACATAGAGCAGTACAGAGACGAACAGAGTGAGAACACATAACATAGAATGGTACAGAGATCGACAGAGTGAGAAGGCAGAACATACCGACAGAGTGAAGACACAGGTCATAGAACGGTGCAGAGACCGACAGAGTGAGAACACAGAACATAGAACAATAGAGAGACCGACAGAGTGAGAACACAGAACATAGAACGGTACAAACACCGACAGAGTTAGAACACATATCATAGAACGGTACAGACACCCACAGAGTGAGAACACATATCAGAGAACAGTACAGACACCCACAGAGTGAGAACACAGAACATAGAACGGTACAGAGACCGACAGAGTGAGAACACAGGACATAGAACAGTACAGAGACCGACAGAGTGAGAACACAGAACATAGAACGGTACAGGGTCCGACAGAGTTAGAACACATATCATAGAACAGTACAGACACCGACAGAGTGAGAACACAGAACATAGAACGGTACAGAGACAGAAAGAGTGAGAACACATGTCATAGAACAGTACAGACACCGACAGAGTGAGAACACAGGACATAGAACAATAGAGAAACCGACAGAGTGATAACACAAAACATAGAACGGTACAGACACCGACAGAGTGAGAACGCAGAACACAGAACAGTACAGAGACCGACAGAGTGAGAAAACAGATCATAGAATGGTACAGAGACCGACAGAGTGAGAAAACAGGACATAGAACAGTAAAGAGACCGACAGAATGAGAACATAGAACATAGAACAGTACAGAGACGAACAGAGTGAGAACACAGAACATAGAATGGTACAGAGACCGACAGAGTGAGAAGGCAGAACATAGAACAGTACGGACACCGACAGAGTGAGGACACAGGTCATAGAACGGTACAGAGACCGACAGAGTGAGAACACAGAACATGGAACGGTACAGAGACCGACAGAGTGAGAACACAGAACATAGAACGGTACAGAGACCTACAGAGTGAGAACACAGATCATAGAACAGTACAGAGACCGACAGAGTGAGAACACAGATCATAGAACGGAAGAGACACCGACACAGTGAGAACACAGAACATAGAGCAGTACAGAGACCGAAAGAGTGAGAACACATATCATCGAACAGTACTGACAACGACAGAGTTAGAACACAGAACATGGAACGGTACAGAGACTGAAAGAGTGAGAACACATGTCATAGAACAGTACAGACACCAACAGAGTGAGAAGACAGGACATAGAACAATAGAGAGACAGACAGAGTGAGAACACAGAACATAGAACGGTACAGACACCGACAGAGTTAGAACACATATCATAGAACGGTACAGACACCCACAGAGTGAGAACACAGAACAGAGAACGGTACAGAGACCGACAGAGTGAGAAAACAGATCATAGAACGGTACAGAGACCGACAGAGTGAGAACACAGGACATAGAACAGGAAAGAGACCGACAGAATGAGAACACAGAACATAGAACAGTACAGAGACCGACAGAGTGAGAACACAGAACATAAACCGGTGCAGAGACCGACAGAGTGAGAACACAGAACATAGAACGGTACAGAGTCCGACAGAGTTAGAACACATGTCATAGAACAGTACAGACACCGACAGAGTGAGAACACAGGACATAGAACAATAGAGAGACCGACAGAGTGATAACACAAAACATAGAACGGTACAGACACCGACAGAGTGAGAACACAGAACATAGAACAGTACAGAGACCGACAGAGTGAAAAAACAGATCATATAACGGTACAGAGACTGACAGAGTGAGAACACAGGACATAGAACAGTAAAGAGACCGACAGAATGAGAACACAGAACATAGAACAGTACAGAGACCGACAGAGTGAGAAAACAGAACATAAACCGGTACAGAGACCGACAGAGTGAGAACACAGAACATAGAACAGTACAGAGACGAACAGAGTGAGAAAACAGAACATAGAATGGTACAGAGACCGACAGAGTGAGAAGGCAGAACATAGAACAGCACGGACACCGACAGAGTGAGGACACAGGTTATAGAACGGTACAGAGACCGACAGAGTGAGAACACAGAACATAGAACGGTACAAACACCGACAGAGTGAGAAAACAGATCATAGAACGGTACAGAGACTGACAGAGTGAGAACACAGGACATAGAATAGTAAAGAGACCGACAGAATGAGAACACAGAACATAGAACAGTAGAGAGACCGACAGAGTGAGAACACTGAACATAAACCGGTACAGAGACCGACAGTGTGAGAACACAGAACATAGAACAGTACAGAGACGAACAGAGTGAGAACACAGAACATAGAATGGTACAGAGACCGACAGAGTGAGAAGGCAGAATATAGAACAGTACGGAGACCGACAGAGTGAGGACACAGGTCATAGAACGGTACATTGACCGACAGACTTAGAACACACAACATAGAACGGTACAGAGACCGACAGAGTGAGAACACAGATCATAGAACAGTAGAGAGACCGACAGAGTGCGAATACGGAACATAGAACGGTACAGACACCGACAGAGTTAGAACACATATCACAGAACAGTACAGACACCGACAGAGTGAGAACACAGAACATAGAACGGTACAGAGACCGACAGAGTGAGAACACAGAACATAGAGCAGTACAGAGACCGAAAGAGTGAGAACACATGTCATAGAACAGTACAGAGACCGACAGAGTGAGAACACAGAACATAGAATGTTACAGAGACCGACAGAGAGAGAATACAGAACATAGAATGGTGCAGAGACCGACAGAGTGCGAACACAGAACATAGAGCAGTACAGAGACGAACAGAGCGAGAACACATAACATAGAATGGTACAGAGACCGACAGAGTGAGAAGGAAGAACATACCGACAGAGTGAGGACACAGGTCATAGAACGGTACAGAGACCGACAGAGTGAGAAGGTAGAACATACCGACAGAGTGAGGACACAGGTCATAGAACGGTACAGAGACCGACACAGTGAGAACACAGAACATAGAACGGTACAGAGACCGACAGAGTGAGAACACAGAACATAGAACGGTACAGAGACCGACAGAGTGAGAACACAGGACATAGAATAGTAAAGAGACCGAAAGAGTGAGAACACATATCATCGAACAGTACAGACACCGACAGCGTGAGAACACAGAACATAGAGCAGTACAGAGACCAAAAGACTGAGAACACATATCATCGAACAGTACTGACAACGACAGAGTGAGAACACAGAACATGGAACGGTACAGAGAGTGAAAGAGTGAGAACACATGTCATAGAACAGTACAGACACCAACAGAGTGAGAACACAGGACATAGAACAATAGAGAGACCGACAGAGTGAGAACACAGAACATAGAATGGTACAGACACCGACAGAGTTAGAACACATATCAGAGAACAGTACAGACACCCACAGAGTGAGAACACAGAACATAGAACGGTACAGAGACCGACAGAGTGAGAACACAGGACATAGAACAGGAAAGAGACCGACAGAATGAGAACACAGAACATAGAACAGTACAGAGACCGACAGAGTGAGAACACAGAACATAAACCGGTACAGAGACCGACAGAGTGAGAACACAGATCATAGAACAGTACAGAGACCGACAGAGTGAGAACACAGAACATAGAACGGTACAGAGTCCGACAGAGTTAGAACACAATCATAGAACAGTACATACACCGACAGAGTGAAAACACAGAACATAGAACGGTACAGAGACCAACAGAGTGAGAACACATGTCATAGAACAGTACAGACACCGACAGAGTGAGAACACAGAACATAGAACGGTACAGAGACAGAAAGAGTGAGAACACATGTCATAGAACAGTACAGACACCGACAGAGTGAGAACACAGGACATAGAACAATAGAGAGACCGACAGAGTGATAACACAAAACATAGAACGGTACAGACACCGACAGAGTGAGAACACAGAACATCGAACAGCACAGAGACCGACAGAGTGAGAAAACAGATCATAGAACGGTACAGAGACCGACAGAGTGAGAACACAGGACATAGAACAGTAAAGAGACCGACAGAATCAGAACACAGAACAAAGAACAGTACAGAGACCGACAGAGTGAGAAAACAGAACATAAACCGGTACAGAGACCGACAGAGTGAGAACACAGAACATAGAACAGTACAGAGACGAACAGAGTGATAACACAGAACATAGAGTGGTACAGAGACCGACAGAGTGAGAAGGCAGAACATAGAACAGTACGGACACCGACAGAGTGAGGACACAGGTCATAGAACTGTACAGAGACCGACAGAGTGAGAACACAGAACATAGAACGGTACAGAGACCGACAGAGTGAGAACACAGATCATAGAACGGTAGAGACACCGACAGAGTGAGAACACAGAACAGTACAGAGTCCGACAGTGCGAGAGCACAGAACATAGAACTGTACAGAGACCGACAGAGTGAGAACACAGAACATAAACCGGTACAGAGACCGACAGAGTGAGAACACCTAACATAGAACAGTACAGAGACGAACAGAGTGAGAACACAGAACATAGAATGTTACAGAGACCGACAGAGTGAGAACACAGAACATAGAACAGTACAGAGACGAACAGAGTGATAACACAGAACATAGAATGGTACAGAGACCGACAGAGTGAGAAGGCAGAACATAGAACAGTACGGACACCGACAGAGTGAGGACACAGGTCATAGAACTGTACAGAGACCGACAGAGTGAGAACACAGAACAGAGAACGGTACAGAGACCGACAGAGTGAGAACACAGATCATAGAACGGTAGAGACACCGACAGAGTGAGAACACAGAACATAGAACGGTGCAGAGACCGACAGAGTGTGAACACAGAACATACAGCAGTACACAGACCGAAAGAGTGAGAACACATGTCATAGAACAGTACAGAGACCGAGAGAGTGAGAACACATTTCATAGAACGGTACAGACACCGACAGAGTGAGAACACAGAACATAGAACTGTACAGAGACCGACAGAGTGAGAACACAGATCATAGAACGGTACAGAGACCGACAGAGTGAGAACACAGGACATAGAATAGTAAAGAAACCGACAGAATGAGAACACAGAACATAGAACAGTACAGAGACCGACAGAGTGAGAACACAGAACATAAACCGGTACAGAGACCGACAGAGTGAGAACGCAGAACATAGAACAGTACAGAAACGAACAGAGTGAGAACACATAACATAGAATGGTACAGAGACCGACAGATTGAGAAGGCAGAACATACCGACAGAGTGAGGACACAGGTCATAGAACGGTACAGAGACCGACAGAGTGAGAACACAGAACATAGAACGGTACAGAGACCGACAGAGCGAGAACACAGAACATAGAACGGTACAGAGTCCGACAGAGTGAGAACACAGATCACAGATCAGTAGAGAGACTGACAGAGTGAGAACACAGAACATAGAACGGTACAGAGACCGACAGAGTGAGAACACAGATCATAGAACGGTAGAGACACCGACAGAGTGAGAACACAGAACATGGAACGGTACAGAGTCCGACGGTGCGAGAGCATAGAACATAGAACTGTACAGAGACCGACAGAGTGAGAACACAGAACATAAACCAGTACAGAGACCGACAGAGTGAGAACACCTAACATAGAACAGTACAGAGACGAACAGAGTGAGAACACAGAACATAGAATGTTACAGAGACCGACAGAGTGAGAATACAGAACATAGTACGGTGCAGAGACCGACAGAGTGTGAACACAGAACATAGAGCAGTACAGAGACCGAAAGAGTGAGAACACATGTCATAGAACAGTACAGAGACCGACAGAGTGAGAACACATTTCATAGAACGGTACAGACACCGACAGAGTGAGAACACAGAACATAGAACTGTACAGAGACCGACAGAGTGAGAACACAGATCATAGAACGGTACAGAGACCGACAGAGTGAGAACACAGGACATAGAATAGTAAAGAAACCGACAGAATGAGAACACAGAACATAGAAAAGTACAGAGACCGACAGAGTGAGAACACAGAACATAAACCGGTACAGAGACCGACAGAGTGAGAACACAGAACATAGAACAGTACAGAAACGAACAGAGTGAGAACACATAACATAGAATGGTACAGAGACCGACAGAGTGAGAAGGCAGAACATACCGACAGAGTGAGGACACAGGTCATAGAACGGTACAGAGACCGACAGAGTGAGAACACAGAACATAGAACGGTACAGAGACCGACAGTGAGAACACAGAACATAGAACGGTACAGAGTCCGACAGAGTGAGAACACAGATCACAGATCAGTAGAGAGACTGACAGAGTGAGAACACAGGACATAGAATAGTAAAGAGACCGAAAGAGTAGGAACACATATCATCGAACAGTACAGACACCGACAGAGTGAGAACACATGTCATAGAAGAGTACAGAGACCGACAGAGTGAGAACACAGATCATAGAACGGTAGAGACACCGACAGAGTGAGAACGCAGAACACAGAGCAGTACAGAGACCGAAAGTGTGAGAACACATATCATAAAACACTACAGACACCGACAGAGTGAGAACACAGAACATAGAACGGTACAGAAACCGACAGAGTGAGAAAACAGATCATAGAACGGTACAGAGACTGACAGAGTGAGAACACAGGACATAGAATAGTAAAGAGACCGACAGAATGAGAACACAGAACATAGAACAGTACAGAGACCGACAGAGTGAGAACACTGAACATAAACCGGTACAGAGACCGACAGAGTTAGAACACATATCACAGAACAGTACAGACACCGACAGAGTGAGAACACAGAACATAGAACGGTACAGAGACCGACAGAGTGAGAAAACAGATCATAGAACGGTACAGATACCGACAGAGTGAGAACACAGAACATAAACCGGTACAGAGACCGACAGAGTGAGAACACAGAACATAGAGCAGTACAGAGACCGAAAGAGTGAGAACACATGTCATAGAACAGTACAGAGACCGACAGAGTAAGAACACAGAACATAGAATGTTACAGAGACCGACAGAGTGAGAATACAGAACATAGAACGGTGCAGAGACCGACAGAGTGCGAACACAGAACATAGAGCAGTACAGAGACGAACAGAGTGAGAACACATAACATAGAATGGTACAGAGATCGACAGAGTGAGAAGGCAGAACATACCGACAGAGTGAAGACACAGGTCATAGAACGGTGCAGAGACCGACAGAGTGAGAACACAGAACATAGAACAATAGAGAGACCGACAGAGTGAGAACACAGAACATAGAATGGTACAAACACCGACAGAGTTAGAACACATATCATAGAACGGTACAGACACCCACAGAGTGAGAACACATATCAGAGAACAGTACAGAGACCGACAGAGTGAGAACACAGATCATAGAACGGTACAGGGTCCGACAGAGTTAGAACACATATCATAGAACAGTACAGACACCGACAGAGTGAGAACACAGAACATAGAACGGTACAGAGACCTACAGAGTGAGAACACAGATCATAGAACAGTACAGAGACCGACAGAGTGAGAACACAGATCATAGAACGGAAGAGACACCGACAGAGTGAGAACACAGAACATGGAACGGTACAGAGTCCGACAGTGCGAGAGCACAGAACATAGAACTGTACAGAGACCGACAGAGTGAGAACACAGAACGTAAACCGGTACAGAGAGCGACAGACTGCGAACACCTAACATAGAACAGTACAGAGACGAACAGAGTGAGAACACAGAACATAGAATGTTACAGAGACCGACAGAGTGAGAACATATATCATCCAACAGTATAGACACCGACAGAGTGAGAACACAGAACGTAGAGCAGTACAGAGACCGAAAGAGTTTGAACACATGTCATACAACAGTATAGAGACCGACAGAGTGAGAACACAGATCATAGAACTGTACAGAGACCGACAGAGTGAGAACACAGATCATAGAACGGTACAGAGACCGACAGAGTGAGAACACAGGACATAGAATAGTAAAGAAA
Source organism: Mobula birostris (assembly GCF_030028105.1). Taxonomy (NCBI): domain Eukaryota; kingdom Metazoa; phylum Chordata; class Chondrichthyes; order Myliobatiformes; family Myliobatidae; genus Mobula; species Mobula birostris. The sequence goes on from NW_027275370.1 coordinate 26,654, forward strand.
CCGACAGAATGAGAACACAGAACATAGAACAGTACAGAGACGAACAGAGTGAGAACACATAACATAGAATGGTATAGACACCGACAGCGTGAGAAGGCAGAACATACCGACAGAGTGAGGACACAGGTCATAGAACGGTACAGAGACCGACAGAGTGAGAACACAGAACATAGAACGGTACAGAGACCGACAGAGTGAGAATACAGAACATAGAACGGTACAGAGACCGACAGAGTGAGAACACAGATCACAGAACAGTAGAGAGACTGACAGAGTGAGAACACGGAACATTGAACGGTACAGACACCGACAGAGTTAGAACACAGAACATAGAACGGTACAGAGACCGACAGAGTGAGAACACAGGACATAGAATAGTAACGAGACCGAAAGAGTGAGAACACATATCATCGAACAGTACAGACACCGACAGAGTGAGAACACAGAACATAGAGCAGTACAGAGACCGAAAGAGTAAGAACACATGTCATAGAACAGTACAGAGACCGACAGAGTGAGAACACAGAACATAGAATGTTACAGAGACCGACAGAGTGAGAACACAGAACATAGAACGGTACAGAGACCGACAGAGTGAGAACACAGAACATAGAACGGTACAGAGACGAACAGAGTGAGAACACAGGACACAGAATAGTAAAGAGACCGAAAGAGTGAGAACACATATCATCGAACAGTACAGACACCGACAGAGTGAGAACACAGAACATAGAGCAGTACAGAGACCGAAAGAGTGAGAACACATATCATCGAACAGTACTGACAACGACAGAGTGAGAACACAGAACATGGAACGGTACAGAGAATGAAAGAGTGAGAACAGATGTAATAGAACAGTACAGACATCAACAGAGTGAGAACACAGGACATAGAACAATAGAGAGACCGACAGAGTGAGACCACAGAACATAGAACGGTACAGACACCGACAGAGTTACAACACATATCAGAGAACAGTACAGACACCCACAGAGTGAGAACACAGAACATAGAACGGTACAGAGACCGACAGAGTGAGAACACAGGACATAAAACAAGAAAGAGACCGACAGAATGAGAACACAGAACATAGAACAGTACAGAGACCGACAGAGTGAGAACACAGAACATAAACCAGTACAGAGACCGACAGAGTGAGAACACAGATCATAGAACAGAACAGAGACCGACAGAGTGAGAACACAGAACATAGAACGGTACAGAGTCCGACAGAGTTAGAACACAATCATAGAACAGTACAGACACCGACAGAGTGAGAACACAGAACATAGAACGGTACAGAGACCGACAGAGTGAGAACACAGAACATAGAACAGTACAGAGACGAACAGAGTGATAACACAGAACATAGAATGGTACAGAGACCGACAGAGTGAGAAGGCAGAACATAGAACAGTACGGACACCGACAGAGTGAGGACACAGGTCATAGAACTGTACAGAGACCGACAGAGTGAGAACACAGAACAGAGAACGGTACAGAGACCGACAGAGTGAGAACACAGATCATAGAACGGTAGAGACACCGACAGAGTGAGAACACAGAACATGGAACGGTACAGAGTCCAACAGTGCGAGAGCACAGAACATAGAACTGTACAGAGACCGACAGAGTGAGAACACAGAACATAAACCGGTACAGAGACCGACAGAGTGAGAACACCTAACATAGAACAGTAGAGAGACGAACAGAGTGAGAACACAGAACATAGAATGTTACAGAGACCGACAGAATGTGAACACAGAACATAGAGCAGTACAGAGACCGAAAGAGTGAGAACACATGTCATAGAACAGTACAGAGACCGACAGAGTGAGAACACATTTCATAGAACGGTACAGACACCGACAGAGTGAGAACACAGAACATAGAACTGTACAGAGACCGACAGAGTGAGAACACAGATCATAGAACGGTACAGAGACCGACAGAGTGAGAACACAGGACATAGAATAGTAAAGAAACCGACAGAATGAGAACACAGAACATAGAACAGTACAGAGACCGACAGAGTGAGAACACAGAACATAAACCGGTACAGAGACCGACAGAGTGAGAACGCAGAACATAGAACAGTACAGAAACGAACAGAGTGAGAACACATAACATAGAATGGTACAGAGACCGACAGAGTGAGAAGGCAGAACATACCGACAGAGTGAGGACACAGGTCATAGAACGGTACAGAGACCGACAGAGTGAGAACACAGAACATAGAACGGTACAGAGACCGACAGAGTGAGAACACAGAACATAGAACGGTACAGAGTCCGACAGAGTGAGAACACAGATCACAGATCAGTCGAGAGACTGACAGAGTGAGAACACAGAACATAGAACGGTACAGAGACCGACAGAGTGAGAACACAGATCATAGAACGGTAGAGACACCGACAGAGTGAGAACACAGAACATGGAACGGTACAGAGTCCGACGGTGCGAGAGCATAGAACATAGAACTGTACAGAGACCGACAGAGTGAGAACACAGAACATAAACCGGTACAGAGACCGACAGAGTGAGAACACCTAACATAGAACAGTACAGAGACGAACAGAGTGAGAACACAGAACATAGAATGTTACAGAGACCGACAGAGTGAGAATACAGAACATAGTACGGTGCAGAGACCGACAGAGTGTGAACACAGAACATAGAGCAGTACAGAGACCGAAAGAGTGAGAACACATGTCATAGAACAGTACAGAGACCGACAGAGTGAGAACACATTTCATAGAACGGTACAGACACCGACAGAGTGAGAACACAGAACATAGAACTGTACAGAGACCGACAGAGTGAGAACACAGATCATAGAACGGTACAGAGACCGACAGAGTGAGAACACAGGACATAGAATAGTAAAGAAACCGACAGAATGAGAACACAGAACATAGAAAAGTACAGAGACCGACAGAGTGAGAACACAGAACATAAACCGGTACAGAGACCGACAGAGTGAGAACACAGAACATAGAACAGTACAGAAACGAACAGAGTGAGAACACATAACATAGAATGGTACAGAGACCGACAGAGTGAGAAGGCAGAACATACCGACAGAGTGAGGACACAGGTCATAGAACGGTACAGAGACCGACAGAGTGAGAACACAGAACACAGAACGGTACAGAGACCGACAGTGAGAACACAGAACATAGAACGGTACAGAGTCCGACAGAGTGAGAATACAGATCACAGATCAGTAGAGAGACTGACAGAGTGAGAACACAGGACATAGAATAGTAAAGAGACCGAAAGAGTGAGAACACATATCATCGAACAGTACAGACACCGAGAGAGTGAGAACACATGTCATAGAAGAGTACAGAGACCGACAGAGTGAGAACACAGATCATAGAACGGTAGAGACACCGACAGAGTGAGAACGCAGAACACAGAGCAGTACAGAGACCGAAAGTGTGAGAACACATATCATAAAACACTACAGACACCGACAGAGTGAGAACACAGAACATAGAACGGTACAGAAACCGACAGAGTGAGAAAACAGATCATAGAACGGTACAGAGACTGACAGAGTGAGAACACAGGACATAGAATAGTAAAGAGACCGACAGAATGAGAACACAGAACATAGAACAGTACAGAGACCGACAGAGTGAGAACACTGAACATAAACCGGTACAGAGACCGACAGAGTGAGGACACAGGTCATAGAACGGTACAGTGACCGACAGAGTTAGAACACAGATCATAGAACAGTAGAGAGACCGACAGAGTGCGAATACGGAACATAGAACGGTACAGACACCGACAGAGTTAGAACACATATCACAGAACAGTACAGACACCGACAGAGTGAGAACACAGAACATAGAACGGTACAGAGACCGACCGAGTGAGAAAACAGATCATAGAACGGTACAGATACCGACAGAGTGAGAACACAGAACATAGAGCAGTACAGAGACCGAAAGAGTGAGAACACATGTCATAGAACAGTACAGAGACCGACAGAGTGAGAACACAGAACATAGAATGTTACAGAGACCGACAGAGTGAGAATACAGAACATAGAACGGTGCAGAGACCGACAGAGTGCGAACACAGAACATAGAGCAGTACAGAGACGAACAGAGTGAGAACACATAACATAGAATGGTACAGAGACCGACAGAGTGAGAAGGAAGAACATACCGACAGAGTAAGGACACAGGTCATAGAACGGTAGAGACCGACAGAGTGAGAAGGCAGAACATACCGACAGAGTGAGGACACAGGTCATAGAACGGTACAGAGACCGACAGAGTGAGAACACAGAACAGAGAACGGTACAGAGACCGTCAGAGTGAGAACACAGAACATAGAACGGTACAGAGACCGACAGAATGAGAACACAGGACATAGAATAGTAAAGAGACCGAAAGAGTGAGAACACATATCATCGAACAATACAGACACCGACAGAGTGAGAACACAGAACATAGAGCAGTACAGAGACCGAAAGAGTGAGAACACATATCATCGAACAGTACTGACAACGACAGAGTTAGAACACAGAACATGGAACAGTACAGAGACTGAAAGAGTGAGAACACATGTCATAGAACAGTACAGACACCAACAGAGTGAGAAGACAGGACATAGAACAATAGAGAGACAGACAGAGTGAGAACACAGAACATAGAACGGTACAGACACCGACAGAGTTAGAACACATATCATAGAACGGTACAGACACCCACAGAGTGAGAACACAGAACAGAGAACGGTACAGAGACCGACAGAGTGAGAAAACAGATCATAGAACGGTACAGAGACCGACAGAGTGAGAACACAGGACATAGAACAGGAAAGAGACCGACAGAATGAGAACACAGAACATAGAACAGTACAGAGACCGACAGAGTGAGAACACAGAACATAAACCGGTGCAGAGACCGACAGTGTGAGAACACAGAACATAGAACAGTACAGAGACCGACAGAGTGAGAACACAGATCATAGAACAGTACAGAGACCGACAGAGTGAGAACACAGAACATAGAACGGTACAGAGTCCGACAGAGTTAGAACACATGTCATAGAACAGTACAGACACCGACAGAGTGAGAACACAGGACATAGAACAATAGAGAGACCGACAGAGTGATAACACAAAACATAGAACGGTACAGACACCGACAGAGTGAGAACACAGAACATAGAACAGTACAGAGACCGACAGAGTGAAAAAACAGATCATAGAAAGGTACAGAGACCGACAGAGTGAGAACACAGGACATAGAACAGTAAAGAGACCGACAGAATGAGAACACAGAACATAGAACAGTACAGAGACCGACAGAGTGAGAAAACAGAACATAAACCGGTACAGAGACCGACAGAGTGAGAACACAGAACATAGAACAGTACAGAGACGAACAGAGTGAGAAAACAGAACATAGAATGGTACAGAGACCGACAGAGTGAGAAGGCAGAACATAGAACAGTACGGACACCGACAGAGTGAGGACACAGGTCATAGAACGGTACAGAGACCGACAGAGTGAGAACACAGAACATAGAACGGTACAAACACCGACAGAGTGAGAAAACAGATCATAGAACGGTACAGAGACTGACAGAGTGAGAACACAGGACATAGAATAGTAAAGAGACCGACAGAATGAGAACACAGAACATAGAACAGTAGAGAGACCGACAGAGTGAGAACACTGAACATAAACCGGTACAGAGACCGACAGTGTGAGAACACAGAACATAGAACAGTACAGAGACGAACAGAGTGAGAACACAGAACATAGAATGGTACAGAGACCGACAGAGTGAGAAGGCAGAACATAGAACAGTACGGAGACCGACAGAGTGAGGACACAGGTCATAGAACGGTACATTGACCGACAGAGTTAGAACACACAACATAGAACGGTACAGAGACCGACAGAGTGAGAACACAGATCATAGAACAGTAGAGCGACCGACAGAGTGCGAATACGGAACATAGAACGGTACAGACACCGACAGAGTTAGAACACATATCACAGAACAGTACAGACACCGACAGAGTGAGAACACAGAACATAGAACGGTACAGAGACCGACACAGTGAGAACACAGAACATAGAGCAGTACAGAGACCGAAAGAGTGAGAACACATGTCATAGAACAGTACAGAGACCGACAGAGTGAGAACACAGAACATAGAATGTTACAGAGACCGACAGAGAGAGAATACAGAACATAGAACGGTGCAGAGACCGACAGAGTGCGAACACAGAACATAGAGCAGTACAGAGACGAACAGAGTGAGAACACATAACATAGAATGGTACAGAGACCGACAGAGTGAGAACACAGGACACAGAATAGTAAAGAGACCGAAAGAGTGAGAACACATATCATCGAACAGTACAGACACCGACAGAGTGAGAACACAGAACATAGAGCAGTACAGAGACCGAAAGAGTGAGAACACATATCATCGAACAGTACTGACAACGACAGAGTGAGAACACAGAACATGGAACGGTACAGAGAATGAAAGAGTGAGAACAGATGTAATAGAACAGTACAGACATCAACAGAGTGAGAACACAGGACATAGAACAATAGAGAGACCGACAGAGTGAGACCACAGAACATAGAACGGTACAGACACCGACAGAGTTACAACACATATCAGAGAACAGTACAGACACCCACAGAGTGAGAACACAGAACATAGAACGGTACAGAGACCGACAGAGTGAGAACACAGGACATAAAACAAGAAAGAGACCGACAGAATGAGAACACAGAACATAGAACAGTACAGAGACCGACAGAGTGAGAACACAGAACATAAACCAGTACAGAGACCGACAGAGTGAGAACACAGATCAGAGAACAGAACAGAGACCGACAGAGTGAGAACACAGAACATAGAACGGTACAGAGTCCGACAGAGTTAGAACACAATCATAGAACAGTACAGACACCGACAGAGTGAGAACACAGAACATAGAACGGTACAGAGACCGACAGAGTGAGAACACAGAACATAGAACAGTACAGAGACGAACAGAGTGATAACACAGAACAGAGAATGGTACAGAGACCGACAGAGTGAGAAGGCAGAACATAGAACAGTACGGACACCGACAGAGTGAGGACACAGGTCATAGAACTGTACAGAGACCGACAGAGTGAGAACACAGAACAGAGAACGGTACAGAGACCGACAGAGTGAGAACACAGATCATAGAACGGTAGAGACACCGACAGAGTGAGAACACAGAACATGGAACGGTACAGAGTCCAACAGTGCGAGAGCACAGAACATAGAACTGTACAGAGACCGACAGAGTGAGAACACAGAACATAAACCGGTACAGAGACCGACAGAGTGAGAACACCTAACATAGAACAGTAGAGAGACGAACAGAGTGAGAACACAGAACATAGAATGTTACAGAGACTGACAGAATGTGAACACAGAACATAGAGCAGTACAGAGACCGAAAGAGTGAGAACACATGTCATAGAACAGTACAGAGACCGACAGAGTGAGAACACATTTCATAGAACGGTACAGACACCGACAGAGTGAGAACACAGAACATAGAACTGTACAGAGACCGACAGAGTGAGAACACAGATCATAGAACGGTACAGAGACCGACAGAGTGAGAACACAGGACATAGAATAGTAAAGAAACCGACAGAATGAGAACACAGAACATAGAACAGTACAGAGACCGACAGAGTGAGAACACAGAACATAAACCGGTACAGAGACCGACAGAGTGAGAACGCAGAACATAGAACAGTACAGAAACGAACAGAGTGAGAACACATAACATAGAATGGTACAGAGACCGACAGAGTGAGAAGGCAGAACATACTGACAGAGTGAGGACACAGGTCATAGAACGGTACAGAGACCGACAGAGTGAGAACACAGAACATAGAACGGTACAGAGACCGACAGAGTGAGAACACAGAACATAGAACGGTACAGAGTCCGACAGAGTGAGAACACAGATCACAGATCAGTCGAGAGACTGACAGAGTGAGAACACAGAACATAGAACGGTACAGAGACCGACAGAGTGAGAACACAGATCATAGAACGGTAGAGACACCGACAGAGTGAGAACACAGAACATGGAACGGTACAGAGTACGACGGTGCGAGAGCATAGAACATAGAACTGTACAGAGACCGACAGAGTGAGAACACAGAACATAAACCGGTACAGAGACCGACAGAGTGAGAACACCTAACATAGAACAGTACAGAGACGAACAGAGTGAGAACACAGAACATAGAATGTTACAGAGACCGACAGAGTGAGAATACAGAACATAGTACGGTGCAGAGACCGACAGAGTGTGAACACAGAACATAGAGCAGTACAGAGACCGAAAGAGTGAGAACACATGTCATAGAACAGTACAGAGACCGACAGAGTGAGAACACATTTCATAGAACGGTACAGACACCGACAGAGTGAGAACACAGAACATAGAACTGTACAGAGACCGACAGAGTGAGAACACAGATCATAGAACGGTACAGAGACCGACAGAGTGAGAACACAGGACATAGAATAGTAAAGAAACCGACAGAATGAGAACACAGAACATAGAAAAGTACAGAGACCGACAGAGTGAGAACACAGAACATAAACCGGTACAGAGACCGACAGAGTGAGAACACAGAACATAGAACAGTACAGAAACGAACAGAGTGAGAACACATAACATAGAATGGTACAGAGACCGACAGAGTGAGAAGGCAGAACATACCGACAGAGTGAGGACACAGGTCATAGAACGGTACAGAGACCGACAGAGTGAGAACACAGAACACAGAACGGTACAGAGACCGACAGTGAGAACACAGAACATAGAACGGTACAGAGTCCGACAGAGTGAGAACACAGATCACAGATCAGTAGAGAGACTGACAGAGTGAGAACACAGGACATAGAATAGTAAAGAGACCGAAAGAGTGAGAACACATATCATCGAACAGTACAGACACCGAGAGAGTGAGAACACATGTCATAGAAGAGTACAGAGACCGACAGAGTGAGAACACAGATCATAGAACGGTAGAGACACCGACAGAGTGAGAACGCAGAACACAGAGCAGTACAGAGACCGAAAGTGTGAGAACACATATCATAAAACACTACAGACACCGACAGAGTGAGAACACAGAACATAGAACGGTACAGAAACCGACAGAGTGAGAAAACAGATCATAGAACGGTACAGAGACTGACAGAGTGAGAACACAGGACATAGAATAGTAAAGAGACCGACAGAATGAGAACACAGAACATAGAACAGTACAGAGACCGACAGAGTGAGAACACTGAACATAAACCGGTACAGAGACCGACAGAGTGAGGACACAGGTCATAGAACGGTACAGTGACCGACAGAGTTAGAACACAGATCATAGAACAGTAGAGAGACCGACAGAGTGCGAATACGGAACATAGAACGGTACAGACACCGACAGAGTTAGAACACATATCACAGAACAGTACAGACACCGACAGAGTGAGAACACAGAACATAGAACGGTACAGAGACCGACCGAGTGAGAAAACAGATCATAGAACGGTACAGATACCGACAGAGTGAGAACACAGAACATAGAGCAGTACAGAGACCGAAAGAGTGAGAACACATGTCATAGAACAGTACAGAGACCGACAGAGTGAGAACACAGAACATAGAATGTTACAGAGACCGACAGAGTGAGAATACAGAACATAGAACGGTGCAGAGACCGACAGAGTGCGAACACAGAACATAGAGCAGTACAGAGACGAACAGAGTGAGAACACATAACATAGAATGGTACAGAGACCGACAGAGTGAGAAGGAAGAACATACCGACAGAGTAAGGACACAGGTCATAGAACGGTAGAGACCGACAGAGTGAGAAGGCAGAACATACCGACAGAGTGAGGACACAGGTCATAGAACGGTACAGAGACCGACAGAGTGAGAACACAGAACAGAGAACGGTACAGAGACCGACAGAGTGAGAACACAGAACATAGAACGGTACAGAGACCGACAGAATGAGAACACAGGACATAGAATAGTAAAGAGACCGAAAGAGTGAGAACACATATCATCGAACAATACAGACACCGACAGAGTGAGAACACAGAACATAGAGCAGTACAGAGACCGAAAGAGTGAGAACACATATCATCGAACAGTACTGACAACGACAGAGTTAGAACACAGAACATGGAACGGTACAGAGACTGAAAGAGTGAGAACACATGTCATAGAACAGTACAGACACCAACAGAGTGAGAAGACAGGACATAGAACAATAGAGAGACAGACAGAGTGAGAACACAGAACATAGAACGGTACAGACACCGACAGAGTTAGAACACATATCATAGAACGGTACAGACACCCACAGAGTGAGAACACAGAACAGAGAACGGTACAGAGACCGACAGAGTGAGAAAACAGATCATAGAACGGTACAGAGACCGACAGAGTGAGAACACAGGACATAGAACAGGAAAGAGACCGACAGAATGAGAACACAGAACATAGAACAGTACAGAGACCGACAGAGTGAGAACACAGAACATAAACCGGTGCAGAGACCGACAGTGTGAGAACACAGAACATAGAACAGTACAGAGACCGACAGAGTGAGAACACAGATCATAGAACAGTACAGAGACCGACAGAGTGAGAACACAGAACATAGAACGGTACAGAGTCCGACAGAGTTAGAACACATGTCATAGAACAGTACAGACACCGACAGAGTGAGAACACAGGACATAGAACAATAGAGAGACCGACAGAGTGATAACACAAAACATAGAACGGTACAGACACCGACAGAGTGAGAACACAGAACATAGAACAGTACAGAGACCGACAGAGTGAAAAAACAGATCATAGAACGGTACAGAGACCGACAGAGTGAGAACACAGGACATAGAACAGTAAAGAGACCGACAGAATGAGAACACAGAACATAGAACAGTACAGAGACCGACAGAGTGAGAAAACAGAACATAAACCGGTACAGAGACCGACAGAGTGAGAACACAGAACATAGAACAGTACAGAGACGAACAGAGTGAGAAAACAGAACATAGAATGGTACAGAGACCGACAGAGTGAGAAGGCAGAACATAGAACAGTACGGACACCGACAGAGTGAGGACACAGGTCATAGAACGGTACAGAGACCGACAGAGTGAGAACACAGAACATAGAACGGTACAAACACCGACAGAGTGAGAAAACAGATCATAGAACGGTACAGAGACTGACAGAGTGAGAACACAGGACATAGAATAGTAAAGAGACCGACAGAGTGAGAACACTGAACATAAACCGGTACAGAGACCGACAGTGTGAGAACACAGAACATAGAACAGTACAGAGACGAACAGAGTGAGAACACAGAACATAGAATGGTACAGAGACCGACAGAGTGAGAAGGCAGAACATAGAACAGTACGGAGACCGACAGAGTGAGGACACAGGTCATAGAACGGTACATTGACCGACAGAGTTAGAACACAGAACATAGAACGGTACAGAGACCGACAGAGTGAGAACACAGATCATAGAACAGTAGAGCGACCGACAGAGTGCGAATACGGAACATAGAACGGTACAGACACCGACAGAGTTAGAACACATATCACAGAACAGTACAGACACCGACAGAGTGAGAACACAGAACATAGAACGGTACAGAGACCGACACAGTGAGAACACAGAACATAGAGCAGTACAGAGACCGAAAGAGTGAGAACACATGTCATAGAACAGTACAGAGACCGACAGAGTGAGAACACAGAACATAGAATGTTACAGAGACCGACAGAGAGAGAATACAGAACATAGAACGGTGCAGAGACCGACAGAGTGCGAATACAGAACATAGAGCAGTACAGAGACGAACAGAGTGAGAACACATAACATAGAATGGTACAGAGACCGACAGAGTGAGAAGGAAGAACATACCGACAGAGTGAGGACACAGGTCATAGAACGGTACAGAGACCGACAGAGTGAGAACACAGAACATAGAACGGTACAGAGACCGACAGAGTGAGAACACAGAACATAGAACAATAGAGAGACCGACAGAGTGAGAACACAGAACATAGAATGGTACAGACACCGACAGAGTTAGAACACATATCAGAGAACAGTACAGACACCCACAGAGTGAGAACACAGAACATAGAACGGTACAGAGACCGACAGAGTGAGAACACAGGACATAGAACAGGAAAGAGACCGACAGAATGAGAACACAGAACATAGAACAGTACAGAGACCGACAGAGTGAGAACACAGAACATAAACCGGTACAGAGACCGACAGAGTGAGAACACAGATCATAGAACAGTACAGAGACCGACAGAGTGAGAACACAGAACATAGAACGGTACAGAGTCCGACAGAGTTAGAACACAATCATAGAACAGTACATACACCGACAGAGTGAGAACACAGAACATAGAACGGTACAGAGACCGACAGAGTGAGAACACATGTCATAGAACAGTACAGACACCGACAGAGTGAGAACACAGGACATAGAACAATAGAGAGACCGACAGAGTGATAACACAAAACATAGAACGGTACAGACACCGACAGAGTGAGAACACAGAACATCGAACAGCACAGAGACCGACAGAGTGAGAAAACAGATCATAGAACGGTACAGAGACCGACAGAGTGAGAACACAGGACATAGAACAGTAAAGAGACCGACAGAATGAGAACACAGAACAAAGAACAGTACAGAGACCGACAGAGTGAGAAAACAGAACATAAACCGGTACAGAGACCGACAGAGTGAGAACACAGAACATAGAACAGTACAGAGACGAACAGAGTGATAACACAGAACATAGAATGGTACAGAGACCGACAGAGTGAGAAGGCAGAACATAGAACAGTACGGACACCGACAGAGTGAGGACACAGGTCATAGAACTGTACAGAGACCGACAGAGTGAGAACACAGAACATAGAACGGTACAGAGACCGACAGAGTGAGAACACAGATCATAGAACGGTAGAGACACCGACAGAGTGAGAACACAGAACAGTACAGAGTCCGACAGTGCGAGAGCACAGAACATAGAACTGTACAGAGACCGACAGAGTGAGAACACAGAACATAAACCGGTACAGAGACCGACAGAGTGAGAACACCTTACATAGAACAGTACAGAGACGAACAGAGTGAGAACACAGAACATAGAATGTTACAGAGACCGACAGAGTGAGAATACAGAACATAGTACGGTGCAGAGACCGACAGAGTGCGAACACAGAACATAGAGCAGTACAGAGACCGAAAGAGTGAGAACACATGTCATAGAACAGTACAGAGACCGACAGAGTGAGAACACATTTCATAGAACGGTAGAGACACCGACAGAGTGAGAACACAGAACATAGAACTGTACAGAGACCGACAGAGTGAGAACACAGATCATAGAACGGTACAGAGACCGACAGAGTGAGAACACAGGACATAGAATAGTAAAGAAACCGACAGAATGAGAACACAGAACATAGAACAGTACAGAGACCGACAGAGTGAGAACACAGAACATAAACCGGTACAGACACCGACAGAGTGAGAACACAGAACATAGAACAGTACAGAAACGAACAGAGTGAGAACACATAACATAGAATGGTACAGAGACCGACAGAGTGAGAAGGCAGAACATACCGACAGAGTGAGGACAAAGGTCATAGAACGGTACAGAGACCGACAGAGTGAGAACACAGAACATAGAACGGTACAGAGACCGACAGAGTGAGAACACAGAACATAGAACGGTACAGAGTCCGACAGAGTGAGAACACAGATCACAGATCAGTAGAGAGACTGACAGAGTGAGAACACGGAACATAGAACGATACAGACACCGACAAAGTTAGAACACATATCATAGAACAGTACAGACATCGACAGAGTGAGAACACAGAACATAGAACGGTACAGAGACCGACACAGTGAGAACACATGACATAGAATACTAAAGAGACCGAAAGAGTGAGAACACATATCATCGAACAGTACAGACACCGACAGAGTGAGAACACATGTCATAGAACAGTACAGAGACCGACAGAGTGAGGACACAGATCATAGAACGGTACAGACACCGACAGAGTGAGAACGCAGAACACAGAGCAGTACAGAGACCGAAAGTGTGAGAACACATATCATAAAACACTACAGGCACCGACAGAGTGAGAACACAGAACATAGAACAGTACAGAGACTGACAGAGTGAGAACACAGGACATAGAATAGTAAAGAGACCGACAGAATGAGAACACAGAACATAGAACAGTACAGAGACCGACAGAGTGAGAACACTGAACATAAACCGGTACAGAGACCGACAGTGTGAGAACACAGAACATAGAACAGTACAGAGACGAACAGAGTGAGAACACAGAACATAGAATGGTACAGAGACCGACAGAGTGAGAACACACAACATAGAACGGTACAGAGACCAACAGAGTGAGAAAACAGGACATAGAACAATAGAGAGACCGACAGAGTGAGAACACAGAACATAGAACGGTACAGACACCGACAGAGTTAGAACACATATCAGAGAACAGTACAGACACCCACAGAGTGAGAACACAGAACATAGAACGGTACAGAGACCGACAGAGTGAGAACACAGGACATAGAACATGAAGGAGACCGACAGAATGAGAACACAGAACATAGAACAGTACAGAGACCGACAGAGTGAGAACACAGAACATAAACCGGTACAGAGACCAACAGAGTGAGAACACATATCATCGAACAGTACTGACAACGACAGAGTGAGAACACAGAACATGGAACGGTACAGAGACTGAAAGAGTGAGAACACATGTCATAGAACAGTATAGACACCAAGAGTGAGAACACAGGACATAGAACAATAGAGAGACAGACAGAGTGAGAACACAGAACATAGAATGGTACAGAGACCGACAGAGTGAGAAGGCAGAACATAGAACAGTACGGAGACCGACAGAGTGAGGACACAGGTCATAGAACGGTACAGTGACCGACAGAGTTAGAACACACAACATAGAACGGTACAGAGACCGACAGAGTGAGAACACAGATCATAGAACAGTAGAGAGACCGACAGAGTGCGAATACGGAACATAGAACGGTACAGACACCGACAGAGTTAGAACACATATCACAGAACAGTACAGACACCGACAGAGTGAGAACACAGAACATAGAACGGTACAGAGACCGACAGAGTGAGGAAACAGATCATAGAACGGTACAGAGACCGACAGAGTGAGAACACAGAACATAAACCGGTACAGAGACCGACAGAGTGAGAACACAGAACATAGAGCATTACAGAGACCGAAAGAGTGAGAACACATGTCATAGAACAGTACAGACACCGACAGAGTGAGAACACAGAACATAGAGCAGTACAGAGACCGAAAGAGTGAGAACACATATCATCGAACAGTACTGACAACGACAGAGTGAGAACACAGAACATGGAACGGTACAGAGACTGAAAGAGTGAGAACACATGTCATAGAACAGTACAGACACCAACAGAGTGAGAACACAGGACATAGAACAATAGAGAGACAGACAGAGTGAGAACACAGAACATAGAATGGTACAGACACCGACAGAGTTAGAACACATATCATAGAACGGTACAGACACCCACAGAGTGAGAACACAGAACAGAGAACGGTAGAGAGACCGACAGAGTGAGAAAACAGATCATAGAACGGTACAGAGACCGACAGAGTGAGAACACAGGACATAGAACAGAAAAGAGACCGACAGAATGAGAACACAGAACATAAACCGGTACAGAGACCGTCAGAGTGAGAACACAGATCATAGAACAGTACAGAGATCGACAGAGTGAGAACACAGAACATAGAACGGTACAGAGTCCGACAGAGTTAGAACACATGTCATAGAACAGTACAGACACCGACAGAGTGAGAACACAGAACATAGAACAATACAGAGACCGACAGAGTGAGAAAACAGAACATAAAACGGTACAGAGACCGCCAGAGTGAGAAGGCAGAACATAGAACAGTACGGACACCGACAGAGTGAGGACACAGGTCATAGAACGGTACAGAGACCGACAGAGTGAGAACACAGAACATAGAACGGTACAGAGACCGATAGAGTGAGAAAACAGATCATAGAACGGTACAGAGACTGACAGAGTGAGAACACAGGACATAGAATAGTAAAGAGACCGACAGAATGAGAACACAGAACATAGAACAGTACAGAGACCGACAGAGTGAGAACACTGAACATAAACCGGTACAGAGACCGACAGTGTGAGAACACAGAACATAGAACAGTACAGAGACGAACAGAGTGAGAACACAGAACATAGAATGGTACAGAGACCGACAGAGTGAGAAGTCAGAACATAGAACAGTACGGAGACCGACAGAGTGAGGACACAGGTCATAGAACGGTACAGTGACCGACAGAGTTAGAACACACAACATAGAACGGTACAGAGACCGACAGAGTGAGAACACAGAACATAGAACGGTACAGACACCGACAGAGTTAGAACACATATCACAGAACAGTACAGACACCGACAGAGTGAGAACACAGAACATAGAACGGTACAGAGACCGACAGAGTGAGAACACAGAACATAGAGCAGTACAGTGACCGAAAGAGTGAGAACACATGTCATAGAACAGTACAGAGACCGACAGAGTGAGAACACAGAACATAGAATGTTACAGAGACCGACAGAGTGAGAATACAGAACATAGAACGGTGCAGAGACCGACAGATTGCGAACACAGAACATAGAGCAGTACAGAGACGAACAGAGTGAGAACACATAACATAGAATGGTACAGAGACCGACAGAGTGAGAAGGAAGAACATACCGACAGAGTGAGGACACAGGTCATAGAACGGTACAGAGGACCGACAGAGTGAGAAGGCAGAACATACCAACAGAGTGAGGACACAGGTCATAGAACGGTACAGAGACCGACAGAGTGAGAACACAGAACATAGAACGGTACAGAGACCGACAGAGTGAGAACACAGAACATAGAACGGTACAGAGACCGACAGAGTGAGAACACAGAACATAGAACGGTACAGAGACCGACAGAGTGAGAACACAGGACATAGAATAGTAAAGAGACCGAAAGAGTGAGAACACGTCATCGAACAGTACAGACACCGACAGAGTGAGAACACAGAACATAGAGCAGTACAGAGACCGAAAGAGTGAGAACACATATCATCGAACAGTACTGACAACGACAGAGTGAGAACACAGAACATGGAACGGTACAGAGAATGAAAGAGTGAGAACACATGTCATAGAACAGTACAGACACCCACAGAGTGAGAACACAGAACAGAGAACGGTACAGAGACCGACAGAGTGAGAAAACAGATCATAGAACGGTACAGAGACCGACAGAGTGAGAACACAGGACATAGAACAGAAAAGAGACCGACAGAATGAGAACACAGAACATAGAACAGTACAGAGACCGACAGAGTGAGAACACAGAACATAAACTGGTACAGAGACCGTCAGAGTGAGAACACAGATCATAGAACAGTACAGAGACCGACAGAGTGAGAACACAGAACATAGAACGGTACAGAGTCCGACAGAGTTAGAACACATGTCATAGAACAGTACAGACACCGACAGAGTGAGAACACAAAACATAGAACGGTACAGACACCGACAGAGTGAGAACACAGAACATAGAACAGTACAGAGACCGACAGAGTGAGAAAACAGAACATAAACCGGTACAGAGACCGACAGAGTGAGAAGGCAGAACATAGAACAGTACGGACACCGACAGAGTGAGGACACAGGTCATAGAACGGTACAGAGACCGACAGAGTGAGAACACAGGACATAGAACAATAGAGAGACCGACAGAGTGATAACACAAAACATAGAACGGTACAGACACCGACAGAGTGAGAACACAGAACATAGAACTGTACAGAGACCGACAGAGTGAAAAAACAGATCATAGAACGGTACAGAGACCGACAGAGTGAGAAGGCAGAACATAGAACAGTACGGACACCGACAGAGTGAGGACACAGGTCATCGAACGGTACAGAGACCGACAGAGTGAGAACACAGAACATAGAACGGTACAAACACCGACAGAGTGAGAAAACAGATCATAGAACGGTACAGAGACTGACAGAGTGAGAACACAGGACATAGAATAGTAAAGAGACCGACAGAATGAGAACACAGAACATAGAACAGTAGAGAGACCGACAGAGTGAGAACACTGAACATAAACCGGTACAGAGACCGACAGTGTGAGAACACAGAACATAGAACAGTACAGAGACGAACAGAGTGAGAACACAGAACATAGAATGGTACAGAGACCGACAGAGTGAGAAGGCAGAACATAGAACAGTACGGAGACCGACAGAGTGAGGACACAGGTCATAGAACGGTACATTGACCGACAGAGTTAGAACACACAACATAGAATGTTACAGAGACCGACAGAGAGAGAATACAGAACATAGAACGGTGCAGAGACCGACAGAGTGCGAACACAGAACATAGAGCAGTACAGAGACGAACAGAGTGAGAACACATAACATAGAATGGTACAGAGACCGACAGAGTGAGAAGGAAGAACATACCGACAGAGTGAGGACACAGGTCATAGAACGGTACAGAGACCGACAAAGTGAGAAGGTAGAACATACCGACAGAGTGAGGACACAGGTCATAGAACGGTACAGAGACCGACAGAGTGAGAACACAGAACATAGAACGGTACAGAGACCGACAGAGTGAGAACACAGAACATAGAACAATAGAGAGACCGACAGAGTGAGAACACAGAACATAGAATGGTACAGACACCGACAGAGTTAGAACACATATCAGAGAACAGTACAGACACCCACAGAGTGAGAACACAGAACATAGAACGGTACAGAGACCGACAGAGTGAGAACACAGGACATAGAACAGGAAAGAGACCGACAGAATGAGAACACAGAACATAGAACAGTACAGAGACCGACAGAGTGAGAACACAGAACATAAACCGGTACAGAGACCGACAGAGTGAGAACACAGATCATAGAACAGTACAGAGACCGACAGAGTGAGAACACAGAACATAGAACGGTACAGAGTCCGACAGAGTTAGAACACAATCATAGAACAGTACATACACCGACAGAGTGAGAACACAGAACATAGAACGGTACAGAGACCGACAGAGTGAGAACACATGTCATAGAACAGTACAGACACCGACAGAGTGTGAACACAGGACATAGAACAATAGAGAGACCGACAGAGTGATAACACAAAACATAGAACGGTACAGACACCGACAGAGTGAGAACACAGAACATCGAACAGCACAGAGACCGACAGAGTGATAAGGCAGAACATAGAACAGTACGGACACCGACAGAGTGAGGACACAGGTCATAGAACTGTACAGAGACCGACAGAGTGAGAACACAGAACATAGAACGGTACAGAGACCGACAGAGTGAGAACACAGATCATAGAACGGTAGAGACACCGACAGAGTGAGAACACAGAACAGTACAGAGTCCGACAGTGCGAGAGCACAGAACATAGAACTGTACAGAGACGGACAGAGTGAGAACACAGAACATAAACCGGTACAGAGACCGACAGAGTGAGAACACCTAACATAGAACAGTACAGAGACGAACAGAGTGAGAACACAGAACATAGAATGTTACAGAGACCGACAGAGTGAGAATACAGAACATAGTATGGTGCAGAGACCGACAGAGTGCGAACACAGAACATAGAGCAGTACAGAGACCGAAAGAGTGAGAACACATGTCATAGAACAGTACAGAGACCGACAGAGTGAGAACACATTTCATAGAACGGTAGAGACACCGACAGAGTGAGAACACAGAACATAGAACTGTACAGAGACCGACAGAGTGAGAACACAGATCATAGAACGGTACAGAGACCGACAGAGTGAGAACACAGGACATAGAATAGTAAAGAAACCGACAGAATGAGAACACAGAACATAGAACAGTACAGAGACCGACAGAGTGAGAACACAGAACATAGAACGGCACAGAGACCGACAGAGTGAGAACACAGAACATAGAACGGTACAGAGTCCGACAGAGTGAGAACACAGATCACAGATCAGTAGAGAGACTGACAGAGTGAGAACACGGAACATAGAACGATACAGACACCGACAAAGTTAGAACACATATCATAGAACAGTACAGACATCGACAGAGTGAGAACACAGAACATAGAACGGTACAGAGACCGACACAGTGAGAACACATGACATAGAATAGTAAAGAGACCGAAAGAGTGAGAACACATATCATCGAACAGTACAGACACCGACAGAGTGAGAACACATGTCATAGAACAGTACAGAGACCGACAGAGTGAGGACACAGATCATAGAACGGTACAGACACCGACAGAGTGAGAACGCAGAACACAGAGCAGTAGAGAGATCGAAAGTGTGAGAACACATATCATAAAACACTACAGCACCGACAGAGTGAGAACACAGAACATAGAACGGTACAGAAACCGACAGAGTGAGAAAACAGATCATAGAACGGTACAGAGACTGACAGAGTGAGAACACAGGACATAGAATAGTAAAGAGACCGACAGAATGAGAACACAGAACATAGAACAGTACAGAGACCGACAGAGTGAGAACACTGAACATAAACCGGTACAGAGACCGACAGTGTGAGAACACAGAACATAGAACAGTACAGAGACGAACAGAGTGAGAACACAGAACATAGAATGGTACAGAGACCGACAGAGTGAGAACACACAACATAGAACGGTACAGAGACCAACAGAGTGAGAAAACAGGACATAGAACAATAGAGAGACCGACAGAGTGAGAACACAGAACAGAGAACGGTACAGACACCGACAGAGTTAGAACACATATCAGAGAACAGTACAGACACCCACAGAGTGAGAACACAGAACATAGAACGGTACAGAGACCGACAGAGTGAGAACACAGGACATAGAACATGAAGGAGACCGACAGAATGAGAACACAGAACATAGAACAGTACAGAGACCGACAGACTGAGAACACAGAACATAAACCGGTACAGAGACCAACAGAGTGAGAACACATATCATCGAACAGTACTAACAACGACAGAGTGAGAACACAGAACATGGAACGGTACAGAGACAGAAAGAGTGAGAACACATGTCATAGAACAGTATAGACACCAAGAGTGAGAACACAGGACATAGAACAATAGAGAGACCGACAGAGTGAGAACACAGAACATAGAATGGTACAGAGACCGACAGAGTGAGAAGGCAGAACATAGAACAGTACGGAGACCGACAGAGTGAGGACACAGGTCATAGAACGGTACAGTGACCGACAGAGTTAGAACACACAACATAGAACGGTACAGAGACCGACAGAGTTACAACACATATCACAGAACAGTACAGACACCGACAGAGTGAGAACACAGAACATAGAACGGTACAGAGACCGACAGAGTGAGAAAACAGATCATAGAACGGTACAGAGACCGACAGAGTGAGAACACAGAACATAAACCGGTACAGAGACCGACAGAGTGAGAACACAGAACATAGAGCAGTACAGAGACCGAAAGAGTGAGAACACATGTCATAGAACAGTACAGACACCGACAGAGTGAGAACACAGAACATAGAGCAGTACAGAGACCGAAAGAGTGAGAACACATATCATCGAACAGTACTGACAACGACAGAGTGAGAACACAGAACATGGAACGGTACAGAGACTGAAAGAGTGAGAACACAGAACATAGAACGGTACAGAGTCCGACAGAGTTAGAACACAATCATAGAACAGTACAGACACCGACAGAGTGAGAACACAGAACATAGAACGGTACAGAGACCGACAGAGTGAGAACACAGAACATAGAACAGTACAGAGACGAACAGAGTGATAACACAGAACATAGAATGGTACAGAGACCGACAGAGTGAGAAGGCAGAACATAGAACAGTACGGACACCGACAGAGTGAGGACACAGGTCATAGAACTGTACAGAGACCGACAGAGTGAGAACACAGAACAGAGAACGGTACAGAGACCGACAGAGTGAGAACACAGATCATAGAACGGTAGAGACACCGACAGAGTGAGAACACAGAACATGGAACGGTACAGAGTCCAACAGTGCGAGAGCACAGAACATAGAACTGTACAGAGACCGACAGAGTGAGAACACAGAACATAAACCGGTACAGAGACCGACAGAGTGAGAACACCTAACATAGAACAGTAGAGAGACGAACAGAGTGAGAACACAGAACATAGAATGTTACAGAGACCGACAGAATGTGAACACAGAACATAGAGCAGTACAGAGACCGAAAGAGTGAGAACACATGTCATAGAACAGTACAGAGACCGACAGAGTGAGAACACATTTCATAGAACGGTACAGACACCGACAGAGTGAGAACACAGAACATAGAACTGTACAGAGACCGACAGAGTGAGAACACAGATCATAGAACGGTACAGAGACCGACAGAGTGAGAACACAGGACATAGAATAGTAAAGAAACCGACAGAATGAGAACACAGAACATAGAACAGTACAGAGACCGACAGAGTGAGAACACAGAACATAAACCGGTACAGAGACCGACAGAGTGAGAACGCAGAACATAGAACAGTACAGAAACGAACAGAGTGAGAACACATAACATAGAATGGTACAGAGACCGACAGAGTGAGAAGGCAGAACATACCGACAGAGTGAGGACACAGGTCATAGAACGGTACAGAGACCGACAGAGTGAGAACACAGAACATAGAACGGTACAGAGACCGACAGAGTGAGAACACAGAACATAGAACGGTACAGAGTCCGACAGAGTGAGAACACAGATCACAGATCAGTCGAGAGACTGACAGAGTGAGAACACAGAACATAGAACGGTACAGAGACCGACAGAGTGAGAACACAGATCATAGAACGGTAGAGACACCGACAGAGTGAGAACACAGAACATGGAACGGTACAGAGTCCGACGGTGCGAGAGCATAGAACATAGAACTGTACAGAGACCGACAGAGTGAGAACACAGAACATAAACCGGTACAGAGACCGACAGAGTGAGAACACCTAACATAGAACAGTACAGAGACGAACAGAGTGAGAACACAGAACATAGAATGTTACAGAGACCGACAGAGTGAGAATACAGAACATAGTACGGTGCAGAGACCGACAGAGTGTGAACACAGAACATAGAGCAGTACAGAGACCGAAAGAGTGAGAACACATGTCATAGAACAGTACAGAGACCGACAGAGTGAGAACACATTTCATAGAACGGTACAGACACCGACAGAGTGAGAACACAGAACATAGAACTGTACAGAGACCGACAGAGTGAGAACACAGATCATAGAACGGTACAGAGACCGACAGAGTGAGAACACAGGACATAGAAAAGTAAAGAAACCGACAGAATGAGAACACAGAACATAGAAAAGTACAGAGACCGACAGAGTGAGAACACAGAACATAAACCGGTACAGAGACCGACAGAGTGAGAACACAGAACATAGAACAGTACAGAAACGAACAGAGTGAGAACACATAACATAGAATGATACAGAGACCGACAGAGTGAGAAGGCAGAACATACCGACAGAGTGAGGACACAGGTCATAGAACGGTACAGAGACCGACAGAGTGAGAACACAGAACACAGAACGGTACAGAGACCGACAGTGAGAACACAGAACATAGAACGGTACAGAGTCCGACAGAGTGAGAACACAGATCACAGATCAGTAGAGAGACTGACAGAGTGAGAACACAGGACATAGAATAGTAAAGAGACCGAAAGAGTGAGAACACATATCATCGAACAGTACAGACACCGAGAGAGTGAGAACACATGTCATAGAAGAGTACAGAGACCGACAGAGTGAGAACACAGATCATAGAACGGTAGAGACACCGACAGAGTGAGAACGCAGAACACAGAGCAGTACAGAGACCGAAAGTGTGAGAACACATATCATAAAACACTACAGACACCGACAGAGTGAGAACACAGAACATAGAACGGTACAGAAACCGACAGAGTGAGAAAACAGATCATAGAACGGTACAGAGACTGACAGAGTGAGAACACAGGACATAGAATAGTAAAGAGACCGACAGAATGAGAACACAGAACATAGAACAGTACAGAGACCGACAGAGTGAGAACACTGAACATAAACCGGTACAGAGACCGACAGAGTGAGGACACAGGTCATAGAACGGTACAGTGACCGACAGAGTTAGAACACAGATCATAGAACAGTACAGACACCGACAGAGTGAGAACACAGAACATAGAACGGTACAGAGACCGACCGAGTGAGAAAACAGATCATAGAACGGTACAGATACCGACAGAGTGAGAACACAGAACATAGAGCAGTACAGAGACCGAAAGAGTGAGAACACATGTCATAGAACAGTACAGAGACCGACAGAGTGAGAACACAGAACATAGAATGTTACAGAGACCGACAGAGTGAGAATACAGAACATAGAACGGTGCAGAGACCGACAGAGTGCGAACACAGAACATAGAGCAGTACAGAGACGAACAGAGTGAGAACACATAACATAGAATGGTACAGAGACCGACAGAGTGAGAAGGAAGAACATACCGACAGAGTAAGGACACAGGTCATAGAACGGTAGAGACCGACAGAGTGAGAAGGCAGAACATACCGACAGAGTGAGGACACAGGTCATAGAACGGTACAGAGACCGACAGAGTGAGAACACAGAACAGAGAACGGTACAGAGACCGACAGAGTGAAAACACAGAACATAGAACGGTACAGAGACCGACAGAATGAGAACACAGGACATAGAATAGTAAAGAGACCGAAAGAGTGAGAACACATATCATCGAACAATACAGACACCGACAGAGTGAGAACACAGAACATAGAGCAGTACAGAGACCGAAAGAGTGAGAACACATATCATCGAACAGTACTGACAACGACAGAGTTAGAACACAGAACATGGAACGGTACAGAGACTGAAAGAGTGAGAACACATGTCATAGAACAGTACAGACACCAACAGAGTGAGAAGACAGGACATAGAACAATAGAGAGACAGACAGAGTGAGAACACAGAACATAGAACGGTACAGACACCGACAGAGTTAGAACACATATCATAGAACGGTACAGACACCCACAGAGTGAGAACACAGAACAGAGAACGGTACAGAGACCGACAGAGTGAGAAAACAAATCATAGAACGGTACAGAGACCGACAGAGTGAGAACACAGGACATAGAACAGGAAAGAGACCGACAGAATGAGAACACAGAACATAGAACAGTACAGAGACCGACAGAGTGAGAACACAGAACATAAACCGGTGCAGAGACCGACAGTGTGAGAACACAGAACATAGAACAGTACAGAGACCGACAGAGTGAGAACACAGATCATAGAACAGTACAGAGACCGACAGAGTGAGAACACAGAACATAGAACGGTACAGAGTCCGACAGAGTTAGAACACATGTCATAGAACAGTACAGACACCGACAGAGTGAGAACACAGGACATAGAACAATAGAGAGACCGACAGAGTGATAACACAAAACATAGAACGGTACAGACACCGACAGAGTGAGAACACAGAACATAGAACAGTACAGAGACCGACAGAGTGAAAAAACAGATCATAGAACGGTACAGAGACCGACAGAGTGAGAACACAGGACATAGAACAGTAAAGAGACCGACAGAATGAGAACACAGAACATAGAACAGTACAGAGACCGACAGAGTGAGAAAACAGAACATAAACCGGTACAGAGACCGACAGAGTGAGAACACAGAACATAGAACAGTACAGAGATGAACAGAGTGAGAAAACAGAACATAGAATGGTACAGAGACCGACAGAGTGAGAAGGCAGAACATAGAACAGTACGGACACCGACAGAGTGAGGACACAGGTCATAGAACGGTACAGAGACCGACAGAGTGAGAACACAGAACATAGAACGGTACAAACACCGACAGAGTGAGAAAACAGATCATAGAACGGTACAGAGACTGACAGAGTGAGAACACAGGACATAGAATAGTAAAGAGACCGACAGAATGAGAACACAGAACATAGAACAGTAGAGAGACCGACAGAGTGAGAACACTGAACATAAACCGGTACAGAGACCGACAGTGTGAGAACACAGAACATAGAACAGTACAGAGACGAACAGAGTGAGAACACAGAACATAGAATGGTACAGAGACCGACAGAGTGAGAAGGCAGAACATAGAACAGTACGGAGACCGACAGAGTGAGGACACAGGTCATAGAACGGTACATTGACCGACAGAGTTAGAACACACAACATAGAACGGTACAGAGACCGACAGAGTGAGAACACAGATCATAGAACAGTAGAGCGACCGACAGAGTGCGAATACGGAACATAGAACGGTACAGACACCGACAGAGTTAGAACACATATCACAGAACAGTACAGACACCGACAGAGTGAGAACACAGAACATAGAACGGTACAGAGACCGACACAGTGAGAACACAGAACATAGAGCAGTACAGAGACCGAAAGAGTGAGAACACATGTCATAGAACAGTACAGAGACCGACAGAGTGAGAACACAGAACATAGAATGTTACAGAGACCGACAGAGAGAGAATACAGAACATAGAACGGTGCAGAGACCGACAGAGTGCGAACACAGAACATAGAGCAGTACAGAGACGAACAGAGTGAGAACACATAACATAGAATGGTACAGAGACCGACAGAGTGAGAAGGAAGAACATACCGACAGAGTGAGGACACAGGTCATAGAACGGTACAGAGACCGACAGAGTGAGAACACAGAACATAGAACGGTACAGAGACCGACAGAGTGAGAACACAGAACATAGAACAATAGAGAGACCGACAGAGTGAGAACACAGAACATAGAATGGTACAGACACCGACAGAGTTAGAACACATATCAGAGAACAGTACAGACACCCAGAGTGAGAACACAGAACATAGAACGGTACAGAGACCGACAGAGTGAGAACACAGGACATAGAACAGGAAAGAGACCGACAGAATGAGAACACAGAACATAGAACAGTACAGAGACCGACAGAGTGAGAACACAGAACATAAACCGGTACAGAGACCGACAGAGTGAGAACACAGATCATAGAACAGTACAGAGACCGACAGAGTGAGAACACAGAACATAGAACGGTACAGAGTCCGACAGAGTTAGAACACAATCATAGAACAGTACATACACCGACAGAGTGAGAACACAGAACATAGAACGGTACAGAGACCGACAGAGTGAGAACACATGTCATAGAACAGTACAGACACCGACAGAGTGAGAACACAGGACATAGAACAATAGAGAGACCGACAGAGTGATAACACAAAACATAGAACGGTACAGACACCGACAGAGTGAGAACACAGAACATCGAACAGCACAGAGACCGACAGAGTGAGAAAACAGATCATAGAACGGTACAGAGACCGACAGAGTGAGAACACAGGACATAGAACAGTAAAGAGACCGACAGAATGAGAACACAGAACAAAGAACAGTACAGAGACCGACAGAGTGAGAAAACAGAACATAAACCGGTACAGAGACCGACAGAGTGAGAACACAGAACATAGAACAGTACAGAGACGAACAGAGTGATAACACAGAACATAGAATGGTACAGAGACCGACAGAGTGAGAAGGCAGAACATAGAACAGTACGGACACCGACAGAGTGAGGACACAGGTCATAGAACTGTACAGAGACCGACAGAGTGAGAACACAGAACATAGAACGGTACAGAGACCGACAGAGTGAGAACACAGATCATAGAACGGTAGAGACACCGACAGAGTGAGAACACAGAACAGTACAGAGTCCGACAGTGCGAGAGCACAGAACATAGAACTGTACAGAGACCGACAGAGTGAGAACACAGAACATAAACCGGTACAGAGACCGACAGAGTGAGAACACCTTACATAGAACAGTACAGAGACGAACAGAGTGAGAACACAGAACATAGAATGTTACAGAGACCGACAGAGTGAGAATACAGAACATAGTACGGTGCAGAGACCGACAGAGTGCGAACACAGAACATAGAGCAGTACAGAGACCGAAAGAGTGAGAACACATGTCATAGAACAGTACAGAGACCGACAGAGTGAGAACACATTTCATAGAACGGTAGAGACACCGACAGAGTGAGAACACAGAACATAGAACTGTACAGAGACCGACAGAGTGAGAACACAGATCATAGAACGGTACAGAGACCGACAGAGTGAGAACACAGGACATAGAATAGTAAAGAAACCGACAGAATGAGAACACAGAACATAGAACAGTACAGAGACCGACAGAGTGAGAACACAGAACATAAACCGGTACAGAGACCGACAGAGTGAGAACACAGAACATAGAACAGTACAGAAACGAACAGAGTGAGAACACATAACATAGAATGGTACAGAGACCGACAGAGTGAGAAGGCAGAACATACCGACAGAGTGAGGACAAAGGTCATAGAACGGTACAGAGACCGACAGAGTGAGAACACAGAACATAGAACGGTACAGAGACCGACAGAGTGAGAACACAGAACATAGAACGGTACAGAGTCCGACAGAGTGAGAACACAGATCACAGATCAGTAGAGAGACTGACAGAGTGAGAACACGGAACATAGAACGATACAGACACCGACAAAGTTAGAACACATATCATAGAACAGTACAGACATCGACAGAGTGAGAACACAGAACATAGAACGGTACAGAGACCGACACAGTGAGAACACATGACATAGAATACTAAAGAGACCGAAAGAGTGAGAACACATATCATCGAACAGTACAGACACCGACAGAGTGAGAACACATGTCATAGAACAGTACAGAGACCGACAGAGTGAGGACACAGATCATAGAACGGTACAGACACCGACAGAGTGAGAACGCAGAACACAGAGCAGTACAGAGACCGAAAGTGTGAGAACACATATCATAAAACACTACAGGCACCGACAGAGTGAGAACACAGAACATAGAACAGTACAGAGACTGACAGAGTGAGAACACAGGACATAGAATAGTAAAGAGACCGACAGAATGAGAACACAGAACATAGAACAGTACAGAGACCGACAGAGTGAGAACACTGAACATAAACCGGTACAGAGACCGACAGTGTGAGAACACAGAACATAGAACAGTACAGAGACGAACAGAGTGAGAACACAGAACATAGAATGGTACAGAGACCGACAGAGTGAGAACACACAACATAGAACGGTACAGAGACCAACAGAGTGAGAAAACAGGACATAGAACAATAGAGAGACCGACAGAGTGAGAACACAGAACATAGAACGGTACAGACACCGACAGAGTTAGAACACATATCAGAGAACAGTACAGACACCCACAGAGTGAGAACACAGAACATAGAACGGTACAGAGACCGACAGAGTGAGAACACAGGACATAGAACATGAAGGAGACCGACAGAATGAGAACACAGAACATAGAACAGTACAGAGACCGACAGAGTGAGAACACAGAACATAAACCGGTACAGAGACCAACAGAGTGAGAACACATATCATCGAACAGTACTGACAACGACAGAGTGAGAACACAGAACATGGAACGGTACAGAGACTGAAAGAGTGAGAACACATGTCATAGAACAGTATAGACACCAAGAGTGAGAACACAGGACATAGAACAATAGAGAGACAGACAGAGTGAGAACACAGAACATAGAATGGTACAGAGACCGACAGAGTGAGAAGGCAGAACATAGAACAGTACGGAGACCGACAGAGTGAGGACACAGGTCATAGAACGGTACAGTGACCGACAGAGTTAGAACACACAACATAGAACGGTACAGAGACCGACAGAGTGAGAACACAGATCATAGAACAGTAGAGAGACCGACAGAGTGCGAATACGGAACATAGAACGGTACAGACACCGACAGAGTTAGAACACATATCACAGAACAGTACAGACACCGACAGAGTGAGAACACAGAACATAGAACGGTACAGAGACCGACAGAGTGAGGAAACAGATCATAGAACGGTACAGAGACCGACAGAGTGAGAACACAGAACATAAACCGGTACAGAGACCGACAGAGTGAGAACACAGAACATAGAGCATTACAGAGACCGAAAGAGTGAGAACACATGTCATAGAACAGTACAGACACCGACAGAGTGAGAACACAGAACATAGAGCAGTACAGAGACCGAAAGAGTGAGAACACATATCATCGAACAGTACTGACAACGACAGAGTGAGAACACAGAACATGGAACGGTACAGAGACTGAAAGAGTGAGAACACATGTCATAGAACAGTACAGACACCAACAGAGTGAGAACACAGGACATAGAACAATAGAGAGACAGACAGAGTGAGAACACAGAACATAGAATGGTACAGACACCGACAGAGTTAGAACACATATCATAGAACGGTACAGACACCCACAGAGTGAGAACACAGAACAGAGAACGGTAGAGAGACCGACAGACTGAGAAAACAGATCATAGAACGGTACAGAGACCGACAGAGTGAGAACACAGGACATAGAACAGAAAAGAGACCGACAGAATGAGAACACAGAACATAGAACAGTACAGAGACCGACAGAGTGAAAACACAGAACATAAACCGGTACAGAGACCGTCAGAGTGAGAACAGAGATCATAGAACAGTACAGAGATCGACAGAGTGAGAACACAGAACATAGAACGGCACAGAGTCCGACAGAGTTAGAACACATGTCATAGAACAGTACAGACACCGACAGAGTGAGAACACAGAACATAGAACAGTACAGAGACCGACAGAGTGAGAAAACAGAACATAAACCGGTACAGAGACCGCCAGAGTGAGAAGGCAGAACATAGAACAGTACGGACACCGACAGAGTGAGGACACAGGTCATAGAACGGTACAGAGACCGACAGAGTGAGAACACAGAACATAGAACGGTACAGAGACCGATAGAGTGAGAAAACAGATCATAGAACGGTACAGAGACTGACAGAGTGAGAACACAGGACATAGAATAGTAAAGAGACCGACAGAATGAGAACACAGAACATAGAACAGTACAGAGACCGACAGAGTGAGAACACTGAACATAAACCGGTACAGAGACCGACAGTGTGAGAACACAGAACATAGAACAGTACAGAGACGAACAGAGTGAGAACACAGAACATAGAATGGTACAGAGACCGACAGAGTGAGAAGTCAGAACATAGAACAGTACGGAGACCGACAGAGTGAGGACACAGATCATAGAACGGTACAGTGACCGACAGAGTTAGAACACACAACATAGAACGGTACAGAGACCGACAGAGTGAGAACACAGAACATAGAACGGTACAGACACCGACAGAGTTAGAACACATATCACAGAACAGTACAGACACCGACAGAGTGAGAACACAGAACATAGAACGGTACAGAGACCGACAGAGTGAGAACAAAGAACATAGAGCAGTACAGTGACCGAAAGAGTGAGAACACATGTCATAGAACAGTACAGAGACCGACAGAGTGAGAACACAGAACATAGAATGTTACAGAGACCGACAGAGTGAGAATACAGAACATAGAACGGTGCAGAGACCGACAGATTGCGAACACAGAACATAGAGCAGTACAGAGACGAACAGAGTGAGAACACATAACATAGAATGGTACAGAGACCGACAGAGTGAGAAGGAAGAACATACCGACAGAGTGAGGACACAGGTCATAGAACGGTACAGAGACCGACAGAGTGAGAAGGCAGAACATACCGACAGAGTGAGGACACAGGTCATAGAACGGTACAGAGACCGACAGAGTGAGAACACAGAACATCGAACGGTACAGAGACCGACAGAGTGAGAACACAGAACATAGAACGGTACAGAGACCGACAGAGTGAGAACACAGAACATAGAACGGTACAGAGACCGACAGAGTGAGAACACAGAACATAGAACGGTACAGAGACCGACAGAGTGAGAACACAGGACATAGAATAGTAAAGAGACCGAAAGAGTGAGAACACATGTCATCGAACAGTACAGACACCGACAGAGTGAGAACACAGAACATAGAGCAGTACAGAGACCGAAAGAGTGAGAACACATATCATCGAACAGTACTGACAACGACAGAGTGAGAACACAGAACATGGAACGGTACAGAGAATGAAAGAGTGAGAACACATGTCATAGAACAGTACAGACACCCACAGAGTGAGAACACAGAACAGAGAACGGTACAGAGACCGACAGAGTGAGAAAACAGATCATAGAACGGTACAGAGACCGACAGAGTGAGAACACAGGACATAGAACAGAAAAGAGACCGACAGAATGAGAACACAGAACATAGAACAGTACAGAGACCGACAGAGTGAGAACACAGAACATAAACCAGTACAGAGACCGTCAGAGTGAGAACAAAGATCATAGAACAGTACAGAGACCGACAGAGTGAGAACACAGAACATAGAACGGTACAGAGTCCGACAGAGTTAGAACACATGTCACAGAACAGTACAGACACCGACAGAGTGAGAACACAAAACATAGAACGGTACAGACACCGACAGAGTGAGAACACAGAACATAGAACAGTACAGAGACCGACAGAGTGAGAAAACAGAACATAAACCGGTACAGAGACCGACAGAGTGAGAAGGCAGAACATAGAACAGTACGGACACCGACAGAGTGAGGACACAGGTCATAGAACGGTACAGAGACCGACAGAGTGAGAACACAGGACATAGAACAATAGAGAGACCGACAGAGTGATAACACAAAACATAGAACGGTACAGACACCGACAGAGTGAGAACACAGAACATAGAACAGTACAGAGACCGACAGAGTGAAAAAACAGATCATAGAACGGTACAGAGACCGACAGAGTGAGAACACAGGACATAGAACAGTAAGGAGACCGACAGAATGAGAACACAGAACATAGAACAGTACAGAGACCGACAGAGTGAGAAAACAGAACATAAACCGGTACAGAGACCGACAGAGTGAGAACACAGAACATAGAACAGTACAGAGACGAACAGAGTGAGAAAACAGAACATAGAATGGTACAGAGACCGACAGAGTGAGAAGGCAGAACATAGAACAGTACGGACACCGACAGAGTGAGGACACAGGTCATCGAACGGTACAGAGACCGACAGAGTGAGAACACAGAACATAGAACGGTACAAACACCGACAGAGTGAGAAAACAGATCATAGAACGGTACAGAGACTGACAGAGTGAGAACACAGGACATAGAATAGTAAAGAGACCGACAGAATGAGAACACAGAACATAGAACAGTAGAGAGACCGACAGAGTGAGAACACTGAACATAAACCGGTACAGAGACCGACAGTGTGAGAACACAGAACATAGAACAGTACAGAGACGAACAGAGTGAGAACACAGAACATAGAATGGTACAGAGACCGACAGAGTGAGAAGGCAGAACATAGAACAGTACGGAGACCGACAGAGTGAGGACACAGGTCATAGAACGGTACATTGACCGACAGAGTTAGAACACACAACATAGAACGGTACAGAGACCGACAGAGTGAGAACACAGATCATAGAACAGTAGAGAGACCGACAGA